>NC_081407.1:771191042-771227750 GCF_030272615.1 Cryptomeria japonica
CAACATGTCACCAGGCTGGAATCATCTACAATAGCTGGAGAAGTAAGGTTGCGAATAACAAATTTAAGATCAACCACAGGGTCCTCTAAAGATACAAGAGAAGCCACACATGCCATTGCGTCTGCATGTCGATTATCTTTTCGAGGAATAGGTTCTATGGTGTAAGAATCAAATTTTTGTAACAAAGAGATAGCAAGGTCTTTATATTGTGATAACTTGTCTTGTTTCGCTTGATACAGTCCTGTTACTTGTCTTATAATCAATTGAGAATCTCCAAAAATATGTATGTGTTTTATATTCAAAGCTAAGGCTGCCTTTATTCCTGCTATAAGAGCCTCATACTCAGCAATGTTATTGGTACATAAGAAATTGAGACGGTAAGATAAGGGAATAGACTTTTTTGTAGGAGAAATCAGAACAACACCTGCCCCCGATCCCGTACGACACTTAGAGCCATCAAAGTATAACTCCCAAGTTTCATCTTTCTCTGTACAAAGGATGAAATCGTCGAGAAAAGCCTCAGGGTTAGGGAAGGAGAAAGGTGAAGGGGCCTTAGCTAAGTGATCGGTCAACGCTTGCCCTTTAATTGCCCTTTGTGAAACAAATTTAAGGTCAAATTCAGTTAACATCATAACCCACTTAGCTAGGCATCCTGATAAATCAGTTTTAGAGAAAAGATGCTTCAACGGATCAAATTTTACCATGACGTGGACTTCTGAATTTAAGAGATAATGTCTCAATTTCTGAGTTGCAAACACCAAGACCAAGCATTGTCTTTCTATCGTAGAATATTGGGTCTCATAATCGAGTAAGGTACGACTTATATAATAAACCGGACACTCCTTACCATCTTTATCATGTTGTGCCAATAATGCTGCAAGAGCATGAGAGGACGCAACCGTATAAAGAAGGAAGGGTTTAGAAGGTTCAGCCGGTCGAAGGATAGGAGGATTAGCCAAATACATTTTTAAATCTTCAAATGCTTGCTGACAATCCTCATTCCATTGAAAAGTGATATTCTTTTTGAGAAGTTGAGTGAAAGGAAAAGTACGATCCGCAAGTTGAGATACAAACCTACGAATAGCTTGAATTTTTCCTTGTAAGCTTTTGAGTTGAGACACATTTCTAGGAGGTGGCATGTTGACAATAGCATCTATTTTCTTAGTATCCACCTCAATCCCACGATGCGAAACTATGAATCCTAATAGTTTTCCACTATCCACACCAAAAATACATTTTCGGGGATTCAAGCGCATGTGATATTTATGAATCCTTTCAAAGATTTGATGAAGGATCTTAATATGATCTATGCGAAGAATGGATTTGGCTAAAACATCATCAACATAGTCTTCTAGAGTCTTATGCATGTAATCATGAAAGATAAGGGTCATCACTCAATGATAAGTTGCACCGGCGTTTTTAAGTCCAAAAGGCATCATTATCCAACAAAACGTACCCCAAGGAGTGGTGAAAGCAGTTTTGAATTGATCTTGAGGGTTAATGAAAATTTGATTATATCCCGAAAAACCATCCATGAAGGATAATAAGGCATGTCCTGCCGTAGAATCAACTATCATGTCAATGTTCGGAAGAGGGAAATCATCTTTTAAAGAAGCCTTATTTAAATCTCAGAAATCGGTACACATTCTTATTTTATTATATGGTTTAGCCACAACGACGATATTTGAAATCCATGGGGAATAATCAATAGGGCGGATAAATCTAGCCTCCAATAACTTTTCAATCTCAGCCTTAACAAGCAGAGCCACCTTAGGATTCATTTTTTGAATCTTTTGTTTCACGGGCTTAGCATTAGGGACTAAGACAATATTATGAGTAACAATCTTAGGATCTATACCAGGCATGTCAGAGTATGTCCAAGCAAAGATCTCGGGGAATTCATGCAATAAATCTTCATATTGTTTTTGTTCCTCTTCATCCAAACATTTTCCAATTTTAATAACTTTTTCTTCATTGCAAGGATCCATCTTAACATTAGTGGTGTCACTTATGAGAAGATTACTTTGTTGAGGAGTATCCTTTAGCTGAGGGAATTCTTTCACAATCTCATCGTTATCCGTCTCTTTTCCAAAATAGGCTTCAGTGTTCAAACAATAAGGGAGTCCCCTATTGTGATGATAACGAGGAAGAGTATCATATGCTCCTAAAAATTCAGCTAAAGCATCATCGGTAGGGAAAACATCAAAAGCACAAGCACACGAAGGATCCTCATCAATGTACTCGGGGTGTTGCATTGATAGAGAGGTAGAAATAGCATTAACACTAATACAGGGTCTTCTAGAAGCTTTAGTGCGCTTATAGGGATTATAGCCAAGTCCAAAGGCATGGTTGTGAAGATTATTCTCTAGAGGAACCTTTATTCCTTGTTCATGAGCGCCACAACCATTTCCATGATACCCATGCTTAGCAAAAATGTGAAAACTACGACCATAACGATCAGCCATTTCAGACAGAGAAGGTGGTTTTTCATAAGACAAAGAATCAAACTCTTCAGAATTAGAAGTGCGAGGAGAAGAAGTTTGAGAAGCGGCCACAAAGTTATTACTCATAGGTTTAGGTAGTGTTGATTGATTTTTAGCTTCTTCCTTCTTTTCAGCTTTAAGCTCTCTAGAAGGAACCTTATATTCACCTACAAAGGTAGGATTAAAATCAAGGGATCCCCAATCGTCGTCTGCGAGAATCTTTTCAGGATCAAAATCCTTCTTATGTGTAGTTTCATGTCAAGAAGAGTCTTCTTCAGGAGCTCCAGACTCATCCAAAGAATTTTGATCATCAGAGAGTGAGGATTCACCGATAGGTATCTTGTTTAAAGAGTCACCACTAGACGAGGGTGGCTTAGAGGCACCCCCTTTGGAAGTAGATGTTTGCAAACAAGCTTGAAAATTGGTATCACCTATCAAGGTATATGTCTTATTGTTGTAGATAAACTTAACTTGTCTATGCAATGTAGAGGGGACAGCTTGCATACTGTGAATCCAAGGTCTCCCTAATAACAAGTTGTATGTTAGATTTCCCGACATAACATGGATAGGAGTAGGCAAAGTAATAGGCCCCACTGTGATGGGTAAGGTGATAGTACCTAATGAAGTTTTAGCCACATTATCAAAGCCTCGAATAGGATGAGAGTCTGGCTCAATTAGAGATGTATCCACATTCATCTTATGCAAAATATTAATGCTACACATATTAAGACTAGAGCCATTATCTACTAGTGTTCGTCTTATAGCAGTGTCTTTCATGATAACCACAATCATCAAGGGATCATATTGATGTTGGATTTCACTAGTAGGCAACTCATCTTGGGTAAACACAATTTGAGCTTTAGGATTCATCACAGAGTTGACCAAAGATGCTATATTACTAGATGTATTCGGTGGAGGAACATTCAAATCTTTCAAGGCATCTTGTAACATTCCATGATGAGCAGAAGAAGTTTGAATCAAATCCCAAAGGGATATCTTAGAAGGGGTAACTTTAAGTTGTTCTATGAGATCATATTCCTTACTAAGAACTTGTGAAATACGTGGAGCTTGCGGAAGAATTGGTTGAGAATTCAGAAGAGAAACTAGAATAACAGGAGGAGGACTAGGCTGCCTATTATTTCTAGTATGATAAGTATGGGCAACCGCATGATAATTCTCTCTAGTTATTTGCTTGGCATAACTATAAGGACTTATAGGTTTTCTTCCTTGCACAGTGATGATTGGTTTATTCGGAGTACGAAAGGAATCATGATCATACCCTCCTTGGACAGTAAGGAGAGGTGGAAGGATAAGCACCTTGGACTTCAAAGAGAGGCTTTTTATGCTCATTCAAGTTTATCATGTTAACCAATTTGGAGGTTTTGTTTTTGTTTAGAGATTTCGATAAAGCCACAAAGTCATCAAGAGCATCATCCAACAAAGCATGATCATATCTATTAAAAGGTTTATCTTTTGATTCAAAAGGAGACATCTCCTCATAGAGGGGATTGTTGAAAACAACCATGTTACTAGATTTAGTGGAAGAGTTGATAGGAATGTACCCTTGAGAGGACTCATTCAACTTATCTTTCTCATCACAACGAAATGGCATAGTAACAAGGTTTATGAGTTTTTGGTAAAATGAAGGTTTGGCATCTTTAGGGTTCAAAAACTCATCTAAAGCTTCATCTAATTCATCTTGGCTATACTCATAATAATCATCATAAGCATGAACATTTTGCAACTAAAAGTCGGACATTTTGAAATAAAAATTGCATGAAATTTAAACACACAATGCAAAGAAACACACTCTTTTTTTTTTCTTTTTAATAAAAATGAAATGAAAACACACTAGATCTAGATCTAGATCTAACAAATGCAATGCAAGAAGAAGCAATGATAGATTCACGTTGGGTTCACCAAAATGTGTGGGGGAAAAAGCGAGACTAGGTTATCATGCCCTAATCCTACCTTTTGTCACACATTACGGAATACGAAAGAGCCTAGAGGTATCACACAATTGGCTACTTCTTTTTGTGAAAGAGAGAGCCACGGGCTACCTATTAGGGTTTCTATTCCTTTGTTGTAATTGAAAGGTAAGATTATGCAAGTTCAATTCCTAACCCTAAAATGCAAGTATGAGCTAACAACAAGATTGCAGAATCAAACTTAAACAATGAAAAGCTGTAAACACAAGGATAAAACAAGAATGCAGATGCGTACCCAGAGTCAAAGTTTGACTGAAAATGTTCGGGACGGGGGCGCAAGCGCCACTGTCCTGATTCTGTCCCGGAACTGCACCTGCAACTATTGTTTTGCACTCTAGAAACTATCTGAAATGTTGTCTGTCAGGAGGACCAGGGCACCCATCACCTCTGTCCCAGGGACCAGGGTGCCCAGCGCCCCTGTCCTGGCAGGACCAAGGCGCCCCACACCCCTGTCCTGGTGTTCTGCTCTGCAATTTGATGTGGGGTGCTATCTCGACCTACTTTTTCCGGATCTGCAACCTGCGACGTCGTCCGAGTCTCGAAACCTGCACTTATATTTGAAAAAGGTGTTTGGGAGGCTATATAGGGTTTTGCCTTAGTCAAACCCCCACTTCGGTGATTTCCACCTCCATGAATAGCCAAGTTGTATTGTAAAAGTAATGTGTGTGCAGACCTTGTGTGTGTGCAAGGTCTAAAATGCAAGTAAGCAAACTAGAGCAACCTAGAAAGTAAACCCTAATTGCTTGTTAATGATAATGTAAATGCTCTAAATCAAGATGTAAAGTGATCTAAAGCATGAATAAATGAGATATTGAAGCTTATGCAAAGACATGAAAACAACATGAAATCATACCCAACCCTCAAGGGAGGAGTACAAGCCAATCTTCAGTCGGTAATCTCCTATTGTTCTTCAATGTCTTCCAAGCCCTAAATGGATGAATGGAATTGTTAAATGCTTGATAGAGGGATGTTGAAAGTTGTTGAAGTCTTCACAGATTTTCTCTTTCGCTACATATGAGGTCCCTGAAAACAAAATTCGGATTCCTTCAAATGAAGAAAGAGAGCTCTTATGTATGAAACCCTAGGTCGTAATTTCGTCTTTTGGCCGACCTAGAGATTGAATATCCCGCCAATTTCTTGGGGTTAAGCTTTATTTTATGATTGGATCGCGCTCCTAAAATTTTGGGAAAAATGTCCGGGACCGTGTGCACTCCGGGCGCCACAGTCCCGACAACTTTTCACCAAATTTTCAGGGCCGTCAGATATGATGATTTTAGAGAGAATCTCGAAGTTACAGGTGATTTTGAGATGTTTTGACCCCAAAATCAAGCCCCCAAGCTCAGAATAGGGCCTAATTAGGGTTTTTGATTAAGTAGTGTATTGGAAGAATAAAATGAAAGGGGCATGCTTTAATGAAAGGGCCCGACTTTATGATGTGGAAAATGATGAAATAGAACCTTTAGACCTAATTAATTTGATTAATTAAGTGCTAAAGGGGAAATGCAATGCAAAATGCAATTGCGCCAAGGCGGGTGCTAAACTAGGTGTGAAATTGTACTGCTTTAGCAAGTGCGTACAATTTATGACGTTACAACATATACTAATTTCTTTTCTTGCATGCATCCATGAAATTACATTGTGCATTTGATTATGTTTAATATATCTTTAGAAGATTGTGTAAGCACTTCTCATTGTCCTTACACTTGCGGAGCAATGATCTCTCTCTTTCTCTTTCTCTAAGGATCCACTCTTCTCTATATTGTGGATGGTGTGAGTTTTATTAGTTGATGCCATTCCTTGTATGAAATTGTTGGTTGTTTTCTCAAGGGTTGTCTCTCATATAAGAGGTGTAAGTCCTTGACTAAAACCTCTTTCACACATGGTAATGTACATCTATAAGAAGTTCACCCATCCCTATGGGGATAAAAGTGCGTCATCCTTCATCAATAATCCCTTCCACCTAGCAATTAGAGGAAGGATTGAATTCTTGTTCTCTCCTTTGCTTCATTATAGAAGATTCTATATTTGTCTAAGACAACTCCTCTTGGAGGAAGATGTCTTTTTGAACAAATATATCTTCTCCTCCAAGGATCACCTTTACATTTATATCAAGATATATCTTTTCAACTATCTTATCCTTGCTTGAAGATTAATCCCTCTCTTGCTTGGATCTTTGACATTGTTGCATAATGGATATCTTCTTTGTGTCAAAGGAAGGTATCCTTGTTTTACTTTCTTTAAGATATCAATATTAAACTATGTTGACATCTTAAGGGGGGAGCACCCACACTGCTCCTTTTGTACTATATTTCTCTTGTGCATTGTATCCCTTGAACAATGGGTCATTCTCAAAACTAGAGGGGAGCCTGTTAGAGAGAGATGTCGTCACTTTTCTCTTGTAAAATGGGTCATTCTCGGAACTAGAGGGCAACCTCAAGAGAGATGTCGCCACTTTTCTCTTGTACAGTGGGTCATTCTCAGAACTAGAGGGCAGCCTCTTAGAGTGAGATGTCACTACTTTTCTCTTATATAGGGTGTTTATTCTCAGAACTAGAGCACAGTCTCTTAGAGAGAGATGTCACGCCTTTCTTGACATTTGTACTATACATATCATATAGGTTGTAGAATACTTGGGCATAGAATCCTATGAGGTGCTTCTAACCTCACTTTCACACACCCAATTGAGGTTGAGTGGAACTAACGGTGTTCTCACTCTCTTTTCTTACATGGATCACCTAGACAGACTCTAGGGGCTAGACTTCCATGTCTTTTTTCTACATGGTTCACCTAGATAGACTCTAGGGGCTAGATTTACATGTCCCTTTCTCCATGGATCACCTAGTTTTAGGGACGAGATGTCCATGGTTTCTCTCTTGTTCTCCTTTCTTCTCGTGGATCACCAAAGTGTGTATTCATGTCCTCTCTCTTCTTCCTCTCATGAACTCATAGTTTTACTATTGATGGTTCATGGATGATGTCAACTTTGCTCTTTTATGTGACCACTTATGTTTATGTGATGGCATTTGTCTTTGTGTTTCAATTAGTTGTTTGAGACATTTGAGTATTGAGGTCTCTTAGGCTAGTTGGTTTATGGTCTTGTGTCTTGTTTTTGTTATGTGTATTTTTGTGCTTGGTCTTGTTCTTGTTTGTCTTGTTTTTTTTATGTGTATTTTTGTGCTTGGTCTTGTTCTTGTTTGTCTTGTTCCTTTTTGTTCTGTGTGCTCTTGCATATGTTTGAGTGAGTTAAGATTCTAGGATTTGGGGCTTTGTTCCTCAAGATTAGTGATGTCTTATACTCCTTGTGGTATTTCTCTGTATCTCTCATCTTCATCTCTCTCTTTCTTCTACTGTACAGATAGTATTGGCATAAGCCATACTCCTGCTAAAGTGGGGGCTAAATGTAGCATCATAAAATTGTGACCCTTGCAAACCACATTTGAAGCCCTCACCTTTGCGACTGCATCTCCCTTCTCAATTGAGACCCCTTTCTGCACCTTCACCCTGAGTCTCCTCCCGTTTCAGACCTGATATCACTTTAGGACCTCGTCCAGACCCCAAAATAGGGTAGGATAGGGGCATGACACCCCTGTCCCCCCTTCTTTGGGTGGCTCCAAGATAGGTTGCAGGTGCACAACTGTATTTTCAAATTTATTTTCCATTTGTAGAGATGGAAAAACCCTTTTCGACACGCAGATTTTTCGGAGGACCAAGTACACTTTCAACCTAGTCCCGATGAATTTTCTCTAAATTTGCAGGGCAGATCTGTACCAGTCTAAATATCTCAGATTCAAAGTTACAACACAATCCAAAACTAGTAGCCCCTCATTTAATTCATTTTATCTCTCTTTTCTACATGGTCAGCAAGTCAACATATCCATTTACAAAAGAGGGAAAATAACATTCAAACCCTTGCAATCCACTTCGAATTCACATCCTTATTTCCTTTGGATTTGGATCTACTGGATTTAAGCCCCTCTTTTGAATGTAAAGTTCTCCCAAGTGAAAATCATCCTAGTGACTTCCTTTCCCTCTCCTAGGTGGGGAGTCACTAGGGTTCAATTTTCCACTTTAAAGTTACTACTTATAGTAAGTGTATACACCTAAAAATGGTTTGAAGATAATTAATTAAATAAGCAATTATTTAATTAATCCCCCTTCCCTTCCTAATTTAATTTAATTAATTAGGCAATTTGATTAAATTCTCCCTTTCATCTACTTATTAATAAATCTAAGGATTTATTTAATAGGTTCATTTCAATGGTCCCCTTTGATTAATTAATTCAAATAAATTAATCCTCCCCCCATTTCAATCAATTCTTCTAATCCCCTAATTAATTAAAACAAATCAATTTATGAGTTGTTGAAAATTAATTAGTCTTTTCCTATTATTTGAATTTTTAAATTCAAATTACCCACATGCCTCCTAACTTCTAACCACCCAACCTAACTATCCCTCTAACCTAACCCATTCCACCTAACCTTGGGTATGCCTAACCCTATCCTATCTTGCATATTCTAACCTCCTTATCCTAACCTCCTATGGTGTGGATATTCTTCCCTTGAGACACATGGGACTTTGGCCACATGTCTCCTCTCTTGGACACTTGCCCTCTTATGAGAAAGGCTCCTTGACACTTGTCACCACATAGATGACAAGTGTCCCTTCCTCCAACCTCTTCTCTAACCTCCTCCAATTTCACCCTTGATATCTTCAAACTCAATCTTGACCGTTGATTCCTGCCACCTCACCCTTGGCCTTGGAAATCCTATAAATATCCCCCATTTTGGAGCACAAAGGACCCCATCTCATTTTCATCTTAGGCATTACTATAGGCATATTATCTGAGCATTGTTGTTATCGGTAATTGCATTAGCTTAATTTGATCATTTTCTAGCATAATTGTTGAATCATGTAGCTTAATCAATCTCTTTTCTAGCTTAATTGCATCATCATCATAGCTTAATCATGCATATCTTTAGCTTGATTAGCCTCTTAGATCAATCTAGCATAATCAATCTCATATAGCTTGCATATCATCATCATCATTTCAAATCCTTCATCTAGGTGTAGTCAAGTCATTGGGATTTCTTATCTAGATCTGAGAGCAAATCCACACTCGCATCTCTTAGGAGGTGATAGGTCGCTTTGTCATGGTTCATCTTTCATTTGCTTATTATTTTCTAACCATGCTTGTAATGATCTATTGAGTGTTTGTGTTGTAGCTGTAGGTAACACACTTCAAAGGCACGACATTTTAGCACCCACCGTGGGGCCGGAAATCTCATTTTTGGCCTCTTAGCATCATCAAAATTTCAATCTAGTAGGTTTCTAGACGACTTTGTTCAGAATTTCATACGAGTGCCCTTTTTGTCTCATACGAGCTCCTTTGTGCCCTCGTACGAGCAGGTGAGAATTATCGTACGAATTTTTGCTTTCATGTTTTCAAAACAGATTGCATTTTAAAGTTTTCATGCTTCAATTTGATTATTACTAATTCCAACCATGGTCTGTTTTGGTTTTTGCAGGATGATTGTCGAAGATTATGCTTGTCAAAGTTTTATTTCACCAAAACACAACATGACTACTAATGTATCTATTTTGCAGGTTGCCTAGGAGAACCCAACCAAACTTTGTGTCTTCTTTAAGTTTTCTAGGCACACTTATTTTGCTAATGGTAAATGAACATCTTGCTTTCTATGTTTGAGAAGTTGTCTAAGAGGTAGGAGAGTATGCTCTTGTCCATTTGTACAATCAAAAATCCCGACCCTTGAAGTGCTTCTATGTTTGAGATTTGATTACCTTTAGCAGGAAAAAGTAATCACCCAGTGAGAATGACCCAAGTGAGTATAGCTAGACCTAAGCTTTCCGACTCACTCTAAAAAATAGGCCTCTCGAGATTAAAGTCTCGAGGATGGGATTATTTGAGTTTTCTCTTTTTAGATCTCTCATATCATGCATTTAGTAGGGCCTCGCGGTCTCTATCACGCTTGCGTGACTACTTCTTATTTCGGTACTTTGTAGGGCTATAGGCCTCAATCGCGCTTGCGCGACTACAAGGGGTAATTTCAAATGGAAACCCTTACTACGAACCCTAAGATAGAAGCTACCTGATTCACCTCCGAAAGGGGGATAATCTTTGTGCAAGAGAGATAGTAACTCTCCCAAGACACTTGCCATATCATGCCCCCATTAGCATTTGGAGTCGGATAATACAACGTTGAGAATCCATTACGTGAGACTCAGCGACCGTATTCTGATTAGTTATTGGGTGTGTACCTAAGTTTGCAAGAAAAGGTTTTCTCTCTCAGCCAACTTCCTTAGGATTTAGCATGTTGTGCTTGAGGTCATTTATCATATCACGTGTTTGTCGTGTCTTCATCCCTAAAACAAAAAATTAGACATCTAAAACTAGAAAACGGAAGCAAAACATCAAACTTCATTGACCAAAAATCTGTCCAAACAAAATTTTTGTCTCTATTCCATCCTCAGTCGTATGAATTTGTTAGTTTTTCATACAAAGCATCTAGTTTATTCTCTATTCCAGTGAGAACTATCGTACGAGTCAGCTTAGCAGAGAATTTTATGTCATCTTTTATCATCTGGTCTAGTGGGAATTGTCGTACGAGTTAGTTTAGTAGAGATTTTTGTGTCATATTTTGTCGTTTGGTTCTGTGAGAAAGCTCGTACAAGTTTATGCATTTGTCATGTGAGATTTCTAGTTTATCATATGAACCTGTCTAAATTGTCATTCGGGGTTGTATAAGGTTTCGTACAAATTTCTGTCTCTGTCAGTCCAGAGTTGTCTTCTTGCATGTCTTTTTCAGATCTGTCATGTTTGCTTGGTCAATTTACAGTGAGCATAAACACCTATTATCTGTCATTTTGTGCTTAGATTGTCTTCTTGGTTTGTGTTGATATGTGGCGACTGATTAGCAAAGTACTGTACACTCAGCACGTACATTTTTTTGGACATTTTTTGTTGATGAAAACCAACATTGTAATAAAACCCTAAAAAGGCCGACTTTGTTTGTTGCCCTAAAAACGCATGTTATAAGTGGTTGGGCATTGTAAGGTTGATGTACTATTTTTGCTGGATAATAAGAAAGATTGGATGACTGTGTATGGTGGACGTAACCCATTTTGGGTGAACCACGTTAAATCTTTGTGTTATCTGTGTCCTATTTTATTCCTTTATCTTTTGTATTTAAATCTGCATAAAATTGTTAGTTCATATTTGCTTCGGATCTACTTGAAACCCTAACAGTTCGTTGGGTCAAGTTATCATCTATCAAATTAGATTCTAGAAATAGACACCTCAAGATTTTCAAGTATTCGCCTTCAACAAGTTTAAGATCTAAACATCTCAAAGTGCATTATCACCCTCTTTGATAAAATGATTACTCAAAACATAGTTTCTCATCAAGATCTATCATCCTTTATCACGAAAATACAACATTTGGTTAGGACAACCTTGTCCCACATCATAGGATATATCATTCCTATTGGACTTGGTTTTATCAAAATCATCATCATTGCACTCCAAAATTGAAGATCGAAAAACTTGCAAACTTTTAAACACTTGAATCATCTTTTCGTGTCATATCACTCTATCACATTTACATTGATAGCTGATCACTTATCGAAACAACTTTTAGACAATCGAATCCTTGCACAACATTTAACACACGTGTATGCCTATTTTAACTAGAGTGCATAGATGAAATATTGCTGAAACAAAAATTGAAACATTTGAAATAGCTGAAGATCATAACAACATGAAATACCAAAGCAAAATACAAGAAGAAGACATAACAAGCCAACATATTAGAGAAATCAAACAAGTCCAAAATCAAAAGCCAACTATGTCAAAACCTCACAAGGACTCAAGTGCATCTCCAAAGAAAGGTGGCTCTTTTATGCAACTCTTAAAGAGATCCCTAAAGGATTTTGCTGAGGAAGATCAAAATCATGCACCTATGTCTAGCAATGGCTCATCCCCTCATAACCAAATTGACTCTCCAAAAGCATCTATTCTTACACCTCTTGAAAACCTGCAAGAACCTTCCATGGCATCCTCACCAAAAAATACACCCAAGGATGAAGTTCCCCAAGGGATATCCATAATGGCCATCAAACCTATTTCAGAGGATCCTATTCAAAGCCCATCTCCTTCATATCTAAGCATTGATTCCTTGCAACATCCCCATAACGCTCCCTTGCAAATTGAAGTCCTCATTCATAGAACACTCATTTAAACGTGTCCTAATAGATGGAGGAGTTAGCTTAAACATTTGTTCATTGAGTCTTGTCTATGCTCTAGGTTATTCAGAAGATGCAGTTGATCCCCACAAAAAGATCACCATCAAAGCCTATGATGAAGAAGAGCATTCCTCTAAAGGAATTGTGATATTACCCATCAGAGTGGTACCTTTGTAGAAAAAGATAGCATGCCAAGTTCTAGACTTGGAATTACCATACAACATTCTCTTGCAAAGACCATGGATACATGACATATAGGCTATTCTATCAACATGTCATCAATGCCTAAAATTTCCCTACAATGGGTAGGAAATCACGATCTCAATAGACTCAAATCCATTGCAGTGTTGTAGTAATCTAAAACCAGCTCAAGAGATCATTGTTTCACATAATAGAGAGGCAACATCTTCAAGTGCACAATCTAAGGAACAATCATTTGCATCAATTTTGTCAAGCATGGAAAAACAAATGCAGCTAAGAGATTGAGGGAACGAAGAATATTTGCTATCATGGAAAAACAAACAAGAGCAACTTGAAATTGATAGGGAAGAAGCAAATGTAGGTGTCGATGTAGTTCATGCGTATGTAGGACAAATGTTAGGAACTAGCCCACTTGAATCAGAATCACATGCGGTTGACTTGGACTTAATTGAGGATGATGAGGAACTACTTGCATGAGGTCATTCTAATGAGAGTATTATTCTAGACATTGAAATGCATATCAAAAGCTCTAACATCTCTTTCATGACCCCTAATATCTTTGAAAAAATTCAACTTGAAGATCCTTTGCCCTTAATCCATCCTGAACTTATGGACTGGGAAAATGAAAGACATACTACCATTTATAGCTTTCCTGATGACCATGCCATATCCTTATATCTTAATGAAATCAAACTCGTAACAACTTTCACCAGAAATTTTGCTAACGTATCTTCGAATCAAGTGGGTGCCAAATCTCCTAGTCGCAAAAGTGAAAATAAAGAAAACAATATGAGGTCTGATGCTGAAAACCATTTCTTGGCAACATTAGATTGAGAAAAAGTAAAAAGAAAGGATGCATCTAATGGTGAAAACCTCCTTGATGTGTCCGAAGATGGGAGATTTGACACCTTACCTGAATACTATCAAGAGAGGTCATCTATCCTGATGGAATCGACAGAGGTAGTTACCATTGGCACAACTGATCTATATCCAACAACTTCTCTATCAGAACTAGCAAGGCAAAAATATTTGGAACCCTTCAAAAGATGGCAAATGATTTTTTCCTGGTCATATGCAAACATTCCAAGGTTAGATCCATATCTTATAATACATCACCCGAATATCAGTCCAGGAGCAGGCATCAATAATGCAACACAACATGGACCAAGAGCAAGCATTCTATTCATCACACCACAAGGTCATACAATTCCAAAAGCATACAAATTAAGCTTTCCATGCACCAATAACATAGCAAAATATGAAGCTTTGGTTACAGATATCAAAATGGCTATAGAATAGAACATTACACAACTTCAAGTCTTTGGAGACTCTCAGCTCATCATCAATCAAATCAATGATGATTATCAAATAAAAGATGAAAATTTAATGCCTTATAAGAAGATGGTTGAGGATATCAAGAAATACTTTGTAGAAATATTTTTTTAGCAGATTCCAAGGAATGAAAACAAAGCAGCAGATGCCATGGCAACACTTTCTTCTCTACTTCAGATACAAGAAAATCAAGAGCATTACGAATTCCTAGTGGAAGAGTTGTTTTGCCCTGCTCATAATTGTCTTGATTCCCAAACTATCTATCACCTTGTTGGGCATGATTCCTCCCGCTATGGCCAAACATACACATACTTGAAAGATAATTTCCTCCCTCCTGCCTTATCAAAAAACCAAAAGAGAAACTTTATTTGCCAATCCTCCCATTATACTCTTATCGCGAATACCCTGTTTAAGCGAGGTCTGGACAATACTCTTTTAAGATGTCTCAAACAAGAAGAATCTGAGAAGGCCTTACATGAAGTCCATAACGACATTTGTGGAACTCATTCAAGTGGGCTTACCCTTTCAAAAAAACTCATATGCTTGGGCTATTATTGGCCAGCTATGGAACGAGATTATTTTTGGATAGCTAAAACATGCAAACAATGTTAGATCCATGGAAATTTGATTCATGCACCAGCATAAGAAATTCATGCTTTGGCAACATCTTGGCCTTTCTACCAATGGGGTCTTGATCTAGTAGGAAAGATAAATCCTTCTTCATCCAATGGTCATAAATTCATCCTTGTAGCTACAGAGTATTTCACAAAATGGATTGAGGCAGTACCTCTCATCAATATCACAGGAAAACAAATTGCTGGATTTATCTTGAACTAAATCATCTATTGCTATGGAATACCCATGACCATTATCACTGATAATGGGTGACCATTCAAGAACCAAGATGTCCAAGAGCTATGTGAGAAATTCAATATCCAACACAGATTTTCAACACCCTACTATCGACAAGGGAATGGGCAAGCAGAGGCATCAAACAAAACCATTCTGAAAATCCTCAAAAAGACCATTAATGATGCTGGAAGATATTGACATATTCAATTGAACCCTTCTCTATGGGCCTACCGTACTAGTATTCACACGTCAACAGGTGCCACACCTTTCTCTCTTGTCTATGGATCAAAAGCAATTCTACCAATAGAAGTAGAGATACCTTCTCTACGAATATCATTAAAAGGTCTTATCCCAGATGAAGAACAACGAGTATCTAGATTTCAGGAGTTAGAAGTAATCCATGAACAAAGACAAAATGCCATTGATCATTTAAAGGTATATCAACAAAGAATGTGTGGAAGTTATAATCACAAGGTCAAACCACGAACCTTTTAAATTGGGGAACTAGTACTAAAGGAAAATCCACGCAACCAAGCGAATCGAGAAAAGAAAGGAAAGTTTGAACCAAACTGGTTAGGTCTGTTTATGGTCACAACAGTATTTGGGTTAGGAGCATATCAGCTATCAACACGGGATGGGGATCAGCTCAAGGAACCCATCAATAGCATGCATCTGAAGAAGTTTTTATGTCTATAAAATCAGCAAAATCCAAAAATAGTGAAAAAGCAACAAAATCCAAAAACAATGAAAAAGTAGAAAAATCCAAAAATAGTGAAAAAGCAGAAAAATCCAAAAACAGTGAAAAAATAGAAAATACAAAAACAGTGAAAAACAATGGAAAAAAATCAAATATGAGAAAAAGTGCAATAAAAACATATGGTGAAAACTTGGCAAACAGGCGCTATCTATCCGCTAGCTCTTCCATCTATTGGTTCATGCATCCTTCCGTTTGCATTCATTTTTCCATCAGCATTGTTCATATCCATAATAAAGCCTTTGTACATATGCAGACATCACAAATGGCTTCTCGTCATGGTTTGGATCATTGGGTATATCATAATGACTTTGTTTCTAGACTTGGGGCAAAATCCTGAACCTAGCCCGGGGCAAAATTATCGATCATTTTGAGCTTAATCAAACAGGAAGAACAATAGTTAGGCAACTCTTATAAAGTGAAAACTGAGACACATCCAATGTTGAACACGAGATCAAATTGTCAATTGTGAAACTATCACATGTCAGTCTAAGCACCACACACTTTTCAATGGATGATATGATATCTTTTGGATAATGATTTTAACATGCTTGTTCAACTTTTCTATCTTGATTTTCGCTATCATGATTTCTGAGTGACTCCATGATGTCTCTGACTAGAGGAACAAAGAAGGAACATGATGTTTTTCTTGTCTGTTGTCTATAAGTTAATCATTAATATGTGAAAATTTGTCATAGGACATGATCATCAGAGTATCATCGAAGACATTTCCGATTTGCGTATAGAAATGGTTAATACTGCCCGTTTTATGCAAGCAACACTCAGGTCATCTTGGTTCAATTATACCTCGATGCTTGTACTAACTTGCAATATCAAAATCCAGGAAAGTAGTGCTCTGGTCATCATGGTTTAATTATACCATCGATGTTTGCACTCACTTCCCACATTTTAAAAAGCTCAATGATGACAAAACGCAATAACCCAGTGACTGGTCCTGTCGTAGCTTTGCATTTTCATTTGCATTTAGCTTGCATTTCATTCTTGCATGGGATCCCACACGCTCATTTTATCCAAGGTTAAATCTATCGCACGAATCATCGTAAGTGTATACACAATCAGACTAATGACTCATCTCTCTCCAAATATTGTCGACCCAACACAAATTTTATGTTACCCCCTCAACAGAACCAACATCAGCATATCTGAATCTTTCTACAACCTAATATCAACAAAATGTCAGTTCTTTATCCAATCAACCTTATCAATTCTACCAATTGATCGCATCTAATCTATCCTATCATGTCTTATATAGGATGTATCTTTCCTCGAACCAGACATTCTGATCAAGTCTTATATAGGATATATCGTTCCTAAAACTAGATGTTTTTATAATCTTTGTCTTATACAGGAGGTATCATTCTTGAAACCAGACTGAATCTCAATCTTATCAATCTAATCAATCAAGCTATATCAATCATCGAGAACTACATCGCCGTGATTGTAGAACTCACACTTTCATCAACCACAGTTGCAGAAATCGAATCATTTCTAATCAGGATATCAATTTCGCAAAAAATCACACACTCCAAAGGTCAATTATCTCAATTCATCTCCCGAGGGGGTATCATCATACCACAATTTATCAATCAATGTCTAGGGCATCCTATCGAACCAATATCATCATCAAAATGAGATTATTCTTTGAATCAACGCGTCATCACACATTGCTTCAAAGAGGGGCAAAATGTATACACCTAAAAATAGTCTGAAGATAATTAATTAAATAAGCAATTATTTAATTAATCCCCCTTCCCTTCCTAATTTAATTGAATTCATTAGGCAATTTGATTAAATTCTTCCTTTCATCTACTTATTAATAAATCTAAGGATTTATTTAATAGGTTCATTTCAATGGTCCCCTTTGATTAATTAATTCAAATTAATTAATCCTCCCCCCCATTTCAATCAATTCTTCTAATCCCCAAATTAATTAAAACAAATCAATTTATGAGTTGTTGAAAATTAATTAGTATTTTCCTTTATTTGAATTTTTAAATTCAAATTACCCACATGCCTCCTAACTTCTAACCACCTAACCTAGCCATCCCTCTAACCTAACCCCTTCCACCTAACCTTGGGTTTTCCTAACCCTATCCTATCTTGCACATTCTAACCTCCTTATCCTAACCTCCTATGGCGTGGATATTATTCCCTTGAGACACATGGGATTTTGGCCACATGTCTCCTCTCTTGGACACTTGCCCTCTTATGAGCAAGGCTCCTTGACACTTGTCACCACAAAGATGACAAGTGTCCCTTCCTCTAACCTCTTCTCCAATCTCCTCCAATTTCACCCTTGATATCTTTAGACTCAATCTTGACCGTTGATTCCTGCCACCTCACCCCTGGCCTTGGAAATCCTATAAATGTCCCCCATTTTGGAGCACAAAGGATCCCATATAATTTTCATCATAGGCATTGTTACTATAGGCATATCATTTGAGCATTGTTGTTATAGGCAATTGCATTAGATTAATTTGATCATTTTCTAGCATAATTGTCGAATCATGTAGCTTAATCAATCTCTTTACTAGCTTAATTTCATCATCATCATAGCTTAATCATGCACATCTTTAGCTTAATTAGCCTCTTGAATCAATCTAGCATAATCAATCTCATATAGCTTGCATATCATCATCATTTCAAATCCTCCATCTAGGTGTAGTCAAGTCACTAGGATTGCTTATCCAGATTTGAGAACAAATCCACACTCGCATCTCTTAGGAGGCAATAGGTTGCTTTGTCATGGTTTATCTTTCATTTGCTTATTATTTGCTAACCATGCTTGTGATGATCTATTGAGTGTTTGTGTTGTAGCTCCAGGTATCACACTTCACAGGCATGATAGTAAGTTTTCATTTGAGCACAAAATGGTGCAAAATTCTCCATGAAGCTTTTGGTTGTCTAGATAAGCATTCTGATAAAGTTAGGTCACGAGATTACAACTTGTTTCGAAAATATTAAATTTTCCATTTTGGAGGGGTCCAATGAAAGGTTTAAATTTGATTTTGAGGACTTTAGAGGCCTTGAAACACCTAGAAAATTGGGTATAAACAACAGAGCGATTTATGAGGCAATAGAGCACTTCGCGAGCTTTCCGACACTTCAAACAGTTCATCAATAGGACAAACGGTTTTCAAGTTATGGTCTTCAAAATTTTGTACTCCTGAAATAGGAAATATAAAATACATTGGACACATAAATGAGCTGTAAAAAGGGAGGGACACATCATAGGGCATCTAAAAGGGAGATAAGGTCGGCCACACCTTATTGGGTGGTTTTAGCCCATGGTTTTGTAATACCGTTTGATGATTTCTTGTATTGTATCTCCTATATATGAGGTGTGTGAGATAGAGGTTGTGTGCAAGAATATTATGGCTATTGAGTTACCTTTGAATCTTTGATTAGTGGTACTCCTACAAAGAGCTTTTTCTGCAAGTATATTGTAATATGTTTTTATTGCTGAATAATATATTGGGTGGCTTTTGGAGTGTGGGGTTTTTCTCTAGAAAGGGTTTTCCCCACATAAATCAGTGTGTTATGGTTTGAATGTTATTATATCTATTTTTGTTTTCCATAACTATTGTGATGATCTGTGTAAAAAATTTGCATTACCCTCCTCTCGAGGTTAGTGTAGGAAGTTGTTCCACTACTTAACTTCCTTACAAGTGGTATTAGAGCTTGATCACCTTTGGTTTTAGTTGTGGGTTGTTGGGTTTTTTGAACTAATCCAAATTTGAGTAGGAGCTTTTGCAGAGGACACTTTTTGATCTTGTTGTAGAAATTTTTAGATGGCAAGTTTGTCAGGGAAAATAGAGGTGGAGAAATTTAATGGAACAAATTTTAAGATGTGAAAGTTGAAGATGGAAGATTTACTAATAGATTGAGGTCTATGGGATGTTGTTGATGAGAATGTCCAAATGCCCTCAAATCCTACTGCGGTGGCTGAGTATGATGTTATGGATCGAAAAAGCCAAGGGTCTAATCTGACTGTGCTTGGCAAACTCTGTTTTGATCAATTTCCACGAAGAAAACAATGCAACAAAGCTATGGACTAAGATTGGTGAAATATATCAAGCGAAATCTGTATTAAATAATATTTTCTTGAGGAAGAAATTGTATTCCTTGAAGATGGAAGAGGGTGGACGAATTGCAGACCACCTAAAAGCATTCAATATGTTGGTGGCTCAATTAGTATCATTCGGTATTAAGATGAAGGAAGAGGAGAAATACCAGATCTTGCTTTGTTCTTTGCCTGATTCATGGGATTCTCTTATTATGGCTATCGGTAGTACTAGTGTGTGCCCTATTTGGTGAAGAGATGTGGAGGAAGGTATCCTTGAGTTCAAAGGAAGCCCTAACTGTTCATGGAATACCTAAGGAGAAAGGAAAGAAGAATGAGAAGCACGATAAGTCCAAATCGAGAGGGAGACCGAAATCTCCTGCAAAGTCCAAAGTCATTTGCTGGAATTGCGGTAAACCAGGTCACATTCATAAGGACTACAAAGAAGAAAAGAATAAGAAAAAGAAGAAGATGTTGGCATTCTACACTCTAATGAGAAATGAAGGTGTTGTCATTGATGGAAACTTACCGGCAACCTTTTGGCAACCTTGCAATCTTCAGGCACCGGCATCGGCACCGGTACTGATAGATAGCTTACTAGCAGCGGCAATAATGTTTACCGACATCCTAGCCGACAGGATTTTGCTTATTATATTTTTTATTTAATTGTAATATCTTTTTGTAAGCCGACAAGGCGTATTATAATAAGACTCATATATAAGTATGAGATCTTATAGATCATTTTGTGTGTGCGTGTGCGGACATGGTTAGAATATTGTAGAAGTAATGTGCGAATATTAAGGTAGATATTGTTCAAGGGTTTATGGTTATTGCATGAGCTTAAACCGGTACTGAACCTGGCATAGAAGATGCTGAACTGAAGTAGTACATTATATTGGATTTGCATAATCCATTTTATAAGTCAGTGAGACTTCCTTTTGTAATTAAGTAGTGAGCTTTAGGCAGTTGGCCTTCCTACATGTGCAGGCCCCTATTGTAAGTAATATCCATTCATTGGCCAGTGAGTGAATATTGTAGGTCACAAATCCCACCGAGGTTTTTCCCACACCGGGTTTGCTCGCCAAAAATCTTGTGTTATGGTGTGCTTTCTATGTTGTGTTTATTGTTCATATTTACTGCATTAATTCTTGTTTACCGATACACTGTTTTGGAATGCAATTTATTTAATAAGTTCAGAAAATCTATTTACTAGTTAGATACTGATTCACCCCCCCTCTCAGTAGCTTTGGGAATCCTAACAATTGGTATCAGAGCCTGGTCCTCTCTTTTCAAAATCCTAAAGAGCTTGAGGAAGATTCTGACACCGATACAGATGGATAACTTGAGAAAGAAATTAGAAGGAGCTCTTGCAGACTATGATGTAGAAAAAATGAAGAATATCAAACTTGAAGATGATCTGAAGGCTGCACAGGAAGTCATTCAAGGACTTCAAGAAAATCTTACTATTGCTAGAAACAAAAGAAGAGAACTTCATGAGAAGATACAAAATGATGATGATGAAAAGGAAACTCTTAATGACCTTGTGGGCAAGATGAAGCAAGAAAACATGACCTTGAGAAATGAGATGCAAGATATGACTATGAGATTTTGTAAAGACACTAAATACAGAAAGAAAAATGAAGATGACTTGGCTAGGAGAATCAATGATGCTGGAAATGAAAATCTAAGACTCAGTCATGAAAATGATATGTTAAAGATAGATCTGATTCACTTGGAACATGATAAAACTGAAGTCATGAGACAAAAGGATTTCTTGGAAAATGAGTTGGCTACTGCAAATCAATATAAAGAGAAATTCAAGAAAAGTTCAGAAGAACTTGATGATATGCTGAAAAGTCAGAAACCTATGGAGACACTAATGGACTTGGATTTGAAGTTGGTGAAAGCTCCAGTACTACAAACAATCATGATCACAGTAAACCGGTAAGACAGCCTAGTGCCTACAAATTTAATGGGAAATGCTTTAACCGTAACAAGTATGGTCATAGAGCAAATTGGTGTAGATCTAGAAACTATCAGAACATTAATGCACCCACCGGTGAATGTTTGAAATGCAACAAAATTGGTCATAATTCAGAAAACTGCAGAATGAATGTAAGATGTTATGTTTGTGGAAGATTTGGACACTTATCTAATCAATGCAGAACACAAACCGACATAGGATATGGAAAGGCTATTCAGAAAAACAATGTGACTTGTTATGCTTGTAACAAGATTGGACATATTGCAAAGTTTTGTAGAAGTAAGGCATCACCGACAAATAACAAAGGACCCAGTTTGAAAGGAAAAGAGAAGGTTGAAGAGGTAAAGCAATAATTTTCAAAACAATGGATTAGAAAGATAGATCAGAGTGTTGATAAGACTATTCCTCCACCGGTAGAACAGAGTATCACTCCACCGATAGGAGATTCCTCATCCAACTGAAAGATAACCTTTGGGGGTATTGCAACAAATTGAAAATCATGCATGTTTACCCTCGGTTGATGGTGAGAAGATGAACTTCTTCTTTACCGACAGATGTGTTAAGTTTCACTTAACCGACGAGCATTTATTATGGTAGTTGAAAGGAAAAGTATTATAAAAATGTGTTTTTCACTCTTTTTCACTCACCGAGCATTCAAATTTCCTAAGAGCATGAAAAACCAGAGCGAAGGCATCCACAACAAGAAGTGAAGCAAAATCTTTCAAGCATCCAAACCTAAAGGTAGATTAAGGTATTTATCAATGGCTTCCTCCTTTGCTCCTGAATTCATAACAAACCCTACTGTTATTGAAGTGATTAAACACCCTAGGCCCATATTCAAGATCATACCCGAAGTAGCGAAGCAGGATGATACCCTAGGTGCATTCTCTAAAATACCTAAAGGAGTTGCATATGCAGAAGACCCTAGGATATACATACATTGTCATATTGAGGAACTAGGTGCTGATGAAATCATGAATATGTATAAGACTGTCATTTGTGATGAGAATGGTGTTGTGAAACCGGAACATAAGATCATAGAAACCCTAGGTTTTGTGGAAATACTTGATATTCCGGATTTCCCTAAGGAAGTTGTGAGGATTGTACTTAGTAGAGTTCATGGAGAATTCTTTTGGCTTGATTCTATTCATAAGATCACTAGAGAAGTAATAAAGGTAGTGATTGGCTTACCTTCCATCGGTAGCAGGTCTGACAAAACTAAGAAAGTTTCAAATAACATTGTGATGACATTAACTGGTGCAACCCATGACAACAGATCCTTAAGAGTTAATGATGTGAAAGACATAAATGTCAGATTCATTAGCATGATACTAGGATACAAAACTACACATGCTAATAGATTGAACTCTATTTCTAGTTTATGTATCAAGAGTGCTTATGATATGGTGAATAGTAATGCTAAGATAGATATATGTGAATGGTTGAAGGATGAATTGATTAATAACTTGAAGAAAATTAAAGGTGATAAGAAAGGTACTTTCAGATTTGGTAATCTACTTGTGTGCCTAATGATATATATTACAAAGGAAGTTCCCAGTATAGGCAGGAAAGAATTTGGCTTTGACATACCGGTAGGTAAACAACTATTGGATATCTTTACCAACATGGGAATTGACAGGGAAAATAATATAACTGAATATTTCCAAGCATTTAAGGCTAGAATAAAAACAAGGGAAAGGCTACCTCAGAACATTGTTGACAAATATCAGAATGAAATTTGTTTTGTGATTAAGAAGGATGAAATCTGGATGGAAGCAGTTCTTCCTAGAACTATTTGGGTTACAAAAATGAGTTATGAGGCTGATGTAAACATAATTGAGACATATGCCAAAGCCCTACTTGAAGCCCCTAGAGAACCGAAAGAAAACATTTTTGGTAGTGCAGAAACCATAGAAAAAGGTGTGGAAACATTGAAACAAAGAAAGAGAAGAGAAAAGAGCATCAAGAATTATTCTAAACAGGCAAAGGAAATTAAAGAAAACATCCTGAATATCACTAGTATCAAGGAAAGTGATTTGGAAGGTTTACAACTAGAGGCTCATCTCTCATCGGTTGGTTCATCTTCAGATAGTGAAATCCTAGCTAAATTCATAAGAGTTGATAGGAAGAGAAAAAACTCACCGGTACCCTCTCCTCCTCCCAAGAAAATGAGGACAACAAGGCAGAAGCAACAAGCAGTAAGGCCTCCATCTAACAAGCTAACACCTAAAAAGAAGAAGGAAAAACAGGTTATCTCTCCTCTTGACAATCTTTTGAATGAGATTACAGATGATGGAAACTTATCTAATGTAAGTAAATTGTATGATATTTTTTCAAATGAGGAAAAGGAAAGCATAGAGAATAGTATCATTCTACACCTAGATATCTACAATAAATTTTTGATAGAGGCTGTAGATGATCTGTCCAGTGACTTGTATAGATGACTTGATGCCAAGAGGCTAGCTATTATGGAATTGGATAAGAAAATAAAAATTGAAAAGCTACTTGTTGTACACCCAGTTAAATCAGTAGAAGAAATTGATGAGTTAATAGTGAGGCTAACAAGACAGTATTTTCCAGTGGTCACCGACATGTATCTTTAATGGCAGGTAGAGTAAATGAAATCATTGAAGAGACAGGAGATAAATGGGATATCTTCTTTGTGGTAAAAGAAAAACAAGAAGAGCTTAAAAGACCCAAAACTTTTAAGTTATACCAAAAGGACAAAGATAAAGGTAAAGGCAAGGGAGGTGGACTACCCAACATAAGAGTGACAGACAATTTGCCACCACCTCCTTCTATTACTCCACTGGCTGAAACTATTGACACACCGACAACTGAGGATATGGAGACTACACATGAAGATACAAATCCTGATTCTGAAGTTTTATACATAATGAATATTGATACACAAGAGGTCAATATTGTGGTTGATAAGGAAACCACTGGTGTGAAAGAAGATGTTGCTACTGAGCAACCGAATGACATTATTGGAACATTAGCTGATAATGTTGAGATTGAGGTTGAGACACAACTTGAACAAACTGAAAAATCAATTGATCCCCTGGTTACTGGCATGGATACTGACAATACCACCAATGCAAACATTGAAAAACCTACAGAGTTAGAGAAACCAATAGATAACATGGAGAAACCAGTTGAGAAATCGACAGTGAATACCACTGAGACATCATCAGAAAAACCGGCAGTAGAGAGCACATTGAAACCCACTGAGGTACAGGATGAGAAACAGGAAGAGAAAAAGGTTGAGTCATAGGTTCATACAGAGACAGTGCCCCTAGCAATAGCTGAGAAGCCTAAACCTTTGCTGATAGAAATGTAGACACAAACTGACCTACCAGAGGTCAATACAAGCAAAGAGGTTACGCACACCGACGGAATGCAGATTGTAAGTTAGTTGGACAATCATCTGGTTCTTCCATGACATAATTCAGACCAACTAATGTAACAGAGGTATTATTGGATTCAATTAAGAAAATCACATAGTGTAATGCACTAGCATACAAGGCTATTGATGATACCATTCCTATTCTAAAATTGATTGCACCCAAGTGCAATGTGGAAAATAAAGATTCTTTAAGTCAATTAGACACATTGTCTAAGTATATCACAGGCAACATATTGACAGTTGACCAGATAAATGAGGAAACATTTAGAGAGAAAATGCATAAGGAAAAAGAGAAATTCTTTGATGAGACAATAAAGAAGTGCATGGGACACATTGACACCCTCCTACCGACACTAAGCAAAACAATAATGGAGTTTAAGGAATTGTATAGAGACACATGTAAGACAAATCTCTTGATAGTAGATATTGATAAGGAGATCAGTAAAGTACAGAAATAAATAAATGATATAGCTGACAACATCATTGGCTCCTTTGAACCAATGTCAGTTATAGAGAAGGCGATAGCAGGTTTTGAGGAAAAACTTAAAAAATTGGAGAAGGAAAAGGAAAGAATAAAACACAAGGCAAAAGATCTAATATGTAGACTCAATCCCAAATTGGATTACCTCATCTCTTTAAGGAAAGAAATATCAAAGGCACTTATTCAAGGACTGAAGACACCGGAAGAGCAAATGCATCACCTCACTGGTATAATTCAAAGAACAGAAGCAACATTGAAGGACAGTGACAGGTTCATTGAGAGCCTGAATTTAGTATTAACAGACCTATTTTAGATTGTAGCCAATCAGGTACATGGTTCTAACTGATAACTACACTCAGTTGACATTTTGACAACCTTTGTCATTGATGTCAAAGGGGGAGTAATAGACTGAGAAAAATGACTCCCAGAAGAGATCATCTGCTCAAGGGGAGCACACAGTTTTGGTAAAATTTTTGGACTTCAAATTTCTGGATACAATTTTTAGATTTTTCTCATGAGTGTTGCCATCAATGCCAAAGGGGGAGATTGTTGGCATTCTACACTCTAATGAGAAATGAAGGTGTTGTCATTGATGGCAACTTACTAGCAACCTTCTGGCAACCTTGCAATCTTCAGGCACCAACATATAACTTACCGACAGTGGCAATAATATTTACCGGCATCCCAACTGATAGGATTTTGCTTATTATATTTTGTATTTAATTGTAATATCTTTTTGTAAGCCAACAAGGCGTATTGTAATAAGACTCATATATAAGTATGAGATCTTGTAGATCATTTTGTGTGTGTGTGTGTGTGTGTGGAGACATGGTTAGAATATTGTAGAAGTAATGTGAGAATATTAAGGTAGATATTGTTCAAGGGTTTATGGTTATTGCATGAGCTTAAACCGATACTGAACTTGGCATAGCAGATGCTGAATTGAAGTAGTACATTATATTGGATTTGCATAATCCATTTTGTAAGTCAGTGAGACTTCCTTTTGTAATTAAGTAGTGAGATTTAGGCAGTTGGCCTTCCTGCATGTGCAGGCCCCTATTGTAAGTAATATCCATTCATTGGCCAGTGAGTGAATATTGTGGGTCACAAATCCCACTGAGGTTTTTCCTACACTAGGTTTCCTTGCCAAAAATCTTGTGTTATGGTGTGCTTTCTATGTTGTGTTTATTGTTCATATTTACTGCATTAATTCTTGTTTACCGATACACTATTTTGGAATGCAATTTATTTAATAATTTTGGGAAATCTATTTAACGGTTAGATATTGATTCACCCTCCCTCTCAGTATCTTTGGGAATCCTAACTGGAGATTGATTCTAATTCTAAGTCTGAGAAGGAAGATGGTGATACATTTATTGCAGCTTTGGTGACTCATGCGGGTAATGATGCCTAGTTAATTGACTTAGGTGCATGTTTTCATATGACTGCCAATAGAGATTGGTTTTCTGAATATGAAGAATTTAATGGAGGTAAGGTGTACTTGGGTGATGAATCACATTTAGACATTGTTGGTCAAGGTAAAGTTAGAATTAGTTTTTCTAGATGGTAGAATAAAAAGGATTAATGGTGTGCTGCATATCCCTTGTTTAAAATGAAATCTGTTATCTGTGACAAAACTAATAGATGTGGGTGTGTAGGTAGTCTTTTCTTAAGTAGGATGTAAGATGATTAAAGGTGTTATGGTAATTGCTAGAGGTGTTAGGTTCAACACTTTGTATAAGCTAGACACATACACTGTTGAGTGTAATAGCACTTCTATAAAAACTAAATCTATGGAAGATTTGAGGGTTTCACCTTCAGCATATGGAAATGGCTTTTGGGTACCTAAGGGTTCTCTTCCTTCTGAAGAAAATTTACTGTTAGAACATAATGTTATTAGGGATCACATCCTTATAACATTTATATATAATGTTCTAATATAAGGTTATAAAACCTTATATATTATATGCTTTATAAGCATATCCCATTTGAAATAATTATAATCTAATAATTATTAGATTTTTAATTATTTATGAGTGGGGGTTATTGAAAAGTGTGACTAGTGAAGCCACCCTTCCTCCTATATTTAAGGAGGTTCTCTCTCATTTTAGAGTATGTGAATTTGGAGCTTTTATGGCGGGTTGTTATACTATGCACAAGAGGTATTATTTGCCATGTGGAAGTATTGGAGGAGTATCCCCAGGTTCATGTCTATTTTATGATAGACAATAGTTATAAGTGTTTTAATTAAATCATGCTTTATGGGTTTTTTGACCCAAAAGGGTTTTCCCCATGTATATCTTATGTAATATGTACATTTATGCATGTATGTTTCTCATTTCATTTACTTTATGATCTTGTTTATAATGATTAGTATCCTAAGATCCTAATTTTCAACATGGTATCAGAGCCTATTAGGCTATACTAATAATTTTTATAGGTTATATTCAAAGATATGTTCAACTTGATGGAAAACCTCTTTATGCAAATTATTACAATTTGAGCCACAAATATTAGTGACATAATTGTTCACTGCTAACCTTTTTTTTATAAAAAATGCATACATATTACATTAGTTGAGCAACACAAGGTCACCTTCTTTTTCTAAAAGGAAGCTAGCATTTGGGATTGCACTTCAAGAGGTAAACATTTGATATTTTTCCAAAACAAGTGTTTGTTTGAGAAGAATAGACAAATAGTAAAAAAAATATTACTTTTAGAAATATTGAATATGAAAATTTTATTGTTCATCTTGTAGGAAAAAATGAATTAGTTTCTGATTTACTGGTATTATCATGTTAATTTAACAACAATTTGTTTAAATACTTGTGAAAAGGTACATATTCATTTGAAAGATTGGAATGCATTTTTACATTTTAAGTATTTAAATGATATTACTTAAGCATTTTGTATAGAATTTTAATCTATTTTTTGTCAACACATGTGTAAGGACATTTTTTTTGTCATATATGTAATATATATTTTTTCTTTCTTAAATCAATCCATCAAATTTTTTTTAAGAAATGTTAATCATTTTTTACAAATGTTTTCAAGAGAATTTTTATATTAATCCTTATTCCTAACATATTCATATAATATAGAATGATGTTGTTAAGTGGTGTATAATATATTTTTATTATTATGTCATAATTAATTCAAAATTCTTCCACTGGATTCCTTAAAATAATCTTGGATATGTACTCCTTACTTTCTATATATTTGAGTGATTGTATATAGACTACAATCCTCTTCTGTAAAGTAACATACGCTCCATTTCTAAAAGATGATACCTCTTCGCATCATGGGTTATGTCTCTAAACAATGGCATTGCAACGTTTCATCTACTTCGATTTCTATTTAATGTATTACATCTCATATGTAGGACAAGATAAATATCTTTTTGGGTTCCATGATATACAAATTCTCAATGTTGAAGAACGCATACCCTCCTGAATGGTCAACGCTACAAATGGAATGTATGGGTTACCCGCAAATACTATGGGCTCATTGTTTCTCTACCTTAGTCAATGCTCCTCCATCATCTCGGTATATGTCATATAAACCAGTGCTCCTCCATAATATATCATTTAAACTAGTGCTCCTGAAACCATATAGATAGTCAATAAATAAAATCAAACCAATATCATACTTAGTTGAACACGTGATCAAAGTTCGCTGCCAAAAAATGTGAGAGAGATGCCTATCAATACCAGTGAACAATTCACGTACTTCCACATGTTCTTCATAGCTTCTTTTATTTGAGTGGTATTTTCTTCATGTCAAGTCCCACTATCTTCACCATAGAATAATTGATAAAAGCGTGTGGATCATTCCTCTGGTTTCTTAATCTTCCATCCTTTGTCAATGCAAACACATTTTTATCATATCACTTATAATGCTACCTATATATTAAAAATGGACCTACAAAATAGTTGGCAAATATCCATTGGTAGGGAGTGTCATTTTGAACATTCCAACCACATACTTGAATTCCTAATGTTATGAAAATCCAAGAGAGTGTTCATATAGAAACTTTTGGTGACTTGGGTAAGGTTCCAATCCCACATTAAATTTGTTATCTTGAAAATGTTGTCATTCTATACATGGATAAACTCGGAATAATCCTTTACCAATCCATGATGTATTAAAACTATTAAATGTTTTAAATATAATATTTAAGCAAATGGATATATAAAAAATATAAGAAATAAGGAATTCCTAATCATTTTCTTATATGTTTGATGTGCTCCCAAGGGAAATCATCAAATTCAAGAATTCTTAATCATATTTTTGGAGATGATTTTAAAATCACTTTTGATATATTATGAAGACTTGAATACTCAAATTTTACATAGTTTGAAATAGATAAAACAAAATATTGGATTGTTGTATAACAAATTATTAAATTTTGGGTAGGAGTCCTTACTTCTCTTACTCTCCAACATGTTATACTAAAATGTTAAGATTTTATGTGTCATGGTATACCTTAAATGCCAAATATATTTTAGTTTTACACTTCACATATATGTAAATAATCTTATCATTAAAAGTTGTCAATGCAAGAAAATCACACTTTCTATGATTAATGTAAGGTTATTTTTTGTCATCAAACACATTCTTTAGGATGCATATCTACAATATTATTCAAAGGAGTGATGTGTAATACATTCCTTAAGAATGTTATAAGAGGTGGTGTAGACTTGTACTTTCCTAGACCATCCATTATAAGTGTTGATACATCATAACTTCCTTGTTAAAGGCGTCTTATAATATTTTTTTATGAAATGTACAAGCTAGTTAATATACATAAGTAAATTCAAATTGATAAATTTGTCACTAGCATCCTTTTTTGGAGATCAAAGAGATTTGTTATTCTATTTTATATTTGATCCATTTTTTAATCATACTATAACAAATAAAACACACTATATTGATCATTATAATGGGTGGCTATCACCCTTATAAACTGTCTGGGGAGAAAAGCTATAGAGGATAGCTCACCCATTGCCTAATTTTTTTTTGGATCATTACTATATGTAGTAGCATGACTATTTTGTATTTTAAACAAGACAACTAATTATTCATGCTTATTCTCATGAAATTATATTTTGATCTCCTTGCTACAAATTATTGGACTATATTTTACATTTATGCGGAATATTGTATGATCATTTACAAATGACAAATGCATAATATTGTGTTCTTTCTTTGCACCAAAAAACAAGTTTAATTGATTACTATTTTAATAACTATATTGTTTCTTTTATGGCGAAGTTATGTCTTCAAAACATATGGTGCAAGTGTTATTACATGGATGATGCAATACTTTAATAAGGAGACTATCTTCTATCTGTCTTTGAATCAAATGGGCAAAATATGAGTGTAGCACTTGAAGAATCAATATGACCTTGAAGATTTCTGGAAGAGTTCCATTTGGATACATGTAAAAGTACCATTTTAATTGAAGTTATTTTACTCTTTCCAAAGAATGTCATTTCTAAAGTTCAAATTGAACTTTGAAGATTATGGGCACATCACTCAAGTGAAATTATTTCGTAACAAAGTGTAGCGTCCTAAAATTGCGACACTTGCAAATTCGACTGCATTTGGGTCTTCACGATGGCGATGCAACGTTAAACCTGAATGGAGACCCCGAAACCTGCTTGTGACACCAAAAACTGCATTTTTCTGCACCTTGGCATGATCCCTCCTTGCACCCTGCTGTCCCGGGAGGTGGGACCATGGCGCCCAGGACCGTGTGCACTCCGTTCGCCACGGTCCCGGACATTTTTTCCGAAATTTTGGGAGATTGTCCTGATTGCATTTAACAGCTTAAATCTAGGAGATTGGCTGATTTTATTAAAATTTGCTACCTCTAAAATTCAAAATCTTCTCTCTTTCTTTAGTGCATGAGTTTTACAACAATAAGCCCTACTTACACTATTCCAGTTAGACGAAGCCTTAGAATTAAGTCCTTCCAAGGTGTAATTACTGAGGAGATGGAACCTAATTTGAATGACCTTTTTAACGAGGACATGGGTAATTCCTCTAATCCTCTTAATGATGAAGAAACTCTCAATGAGGTTTCTGTAGAACAACTTTCAAAATTGGATAACCAATTTGATGATTTTCGACAATGGATGTCTCAAGAATACCCCGATAGCGAAGGTCTTTCATTAATTGAGGGTCTAAAATGTATGGTTCAAAGTGATAAGAATGGAATTGATATTTTGCATGGTATTGCACACATTGTGGATTTGAATGTGATGCCTATGAAGAGTTGTGCTGAAACATTAGGTTATACACAACCTCCTACTCAAGTCAATCATTCTATTCCTTTGTCAACTCCTATTGCTAGTATACCTACTTTTACATCAAACATAATGACTACTTCAATACAAGACATTCCTCCTATGATCACTAATCATGGGGGCAATCCTTCTTCTTCAATCAACCCTCTGCCTTCACTCAATACGCAAGGGGGCAATTCATTTATTCCTTCAATGAGTGTTCCTATTATATCTCCACAAATAAACATGACGCAAGGGGGCAATTCATTTAACCATTCCATTCCTCCTTGTAGTGTTCCTCCTTTCCAATCATCTCCTATGACTAACTATCATAGTGTCCCACCACCTTACTCTCTACCTTCTTTCAATAACATAATACCTCCATCACAATCTAACACGTCTAATATGAACTCTTCGACTGAAGCGACCATTAACAATCTTGCACAAACTATCTCTTCTTTACAACAACAAATTGCCTCTATGAATCAATCTAAGTTTAGTGTGCCCACATTTGATGTTGTGAGCCCACTTTCTCTGGACATTGTTCGAGCTATTCCCCCTAAACATGTTGAAATTCCGCATTTGGAGCTTTATAATGGTAAGGGTGATCCTCTAACACATGTTAAGACCTTTCAAACAATATGTACTGATTTTGCTTATGACCAAAGGTTGCTTGCAAAACTGTTTACTAGAACATTAAGAGATAAAGCCCTACAATGGTATTGCTCATTGCCTTCTTATTCTATTACTTCTTTCGAACAACTTGCAAATGCTTTTATTCAACAATTTCAAAATAATATAAGCCCTAAAGTTACTTTGATTGATTTAATGCATTGTAAACAAGGTGTTAAAGAAAAAGTGACTGATTTCATTGGTAGATATAAGCATTTGTATGCTCAAATTTCTTTTCCAGTGTCTGACAATGATATTCAAAGAATATTTATTTCTAATTTACAAAAAGATATTAGAGAAAAACTTCTGTTTTCTGAGTTTACTTCTTTCCAACAGTTGTGCGCAACTCTTCACAATTATCAACTGACTCTGAGTCAAATGGAACAAGAAAATCCTATGGCTCCGAGTGATAAGGGTGATAGTAGTCAACAACCATTTGGGAAGTTTAAACCGAACAAAGAGTCCATTAAATTCAATGAAAACATCATCAACAACAATGTGAATGCAGCATCAGGTGTGCCTCCTATTTCTAAGTTTTTCAAGAAAGAAAGAAAGTTTACTCCTTTGAATGAATCATTGCATAGTATTATGAATAAGTTATTGGAACAAAATGTGCTTACTCTCCCTCCTATAAGGCAAATAGATCCTGCAAAGATTAATTCACCCTATTTTGATAACAAATCTTTTTATCAATTTCATCATCAACCTGGGCATGATACTGAAAAATGTTTTGCTTTAAAGGGTAAAATTCAAGATTTGATTGATAATAATACTATCTCTGTTTCTGGTGTGAATGATAAAGGCAACACATCTGTAGCTCCTCCTAACCAAAATCTTCAAATTTTTACCGACCCATTGCCTTCTCATACCTCTAATGCGATTGATACTACTGATTCCTCTGTCTCACCTGATGATCTTGTGTCTATGACTCCGAATGTGATTAATTTTGTAGAGCAGCAGAAAATCCCTAAAGAACCTTTCATCACATTTGATTCCAGTGAAACTATCAGGGCACCTGACGGTCCTTTATATATAGTTGCAAAAGTCAAGAATACACCTTGCCGTGGAGTGCTTATTGATCCTTCTTGCATGGTTAATGTCATTACTGAAGAATTTCTTTTTACTTTGCAATTGAATCAAGTGATCTATGACGAAACAAATGTGGTTTTGAAATTATTTGATGCATTTTCTTCTCTTGCAATTGGTTCTATTACATTACCTATTGAGGTCCATAACAAATCCCTTGATATGAGCTTTGCTATTATTCCATCATCTAAACAATTTCGTGTGAAGCTAGGCTATCCTTGGCTATCTTCCATGAAAGCTATTGCTTCTCCTATTCACAAGTGTTTGAAATTTCCCCATAATGGTGAAGTTGTTACTGTCAATTATAGCCTCTTTAAACCAGCTGAGAGAACTTCTAGCGTTCCTATTGATTACTTTTGGCCTAAACAATTCCAATCTCTTCCACCGCGAAGTGATCATCGTTTCAAATCTTATCAAAAGTGGAAAAAAGATATGATCCTATCTCTAAGTGAACCTAGAACACCCAAACTTGACATTCCTATCGTTCTTGAGAAGGAAGTTCTTCCTTTGAAAGATAAAACTAATGTCTTTCCTCAAGAAGATTCCCAACCCATCCCTGTGAATGTGACTATGCCTATATCTAATAAACTTTCCAAAAGTAGACCTATACCTCCTCGTCATGATGGACTTGGTCACCTTCCTAAACCAAATATTCCTCCCTTATATGGAGTAGTTCCTCCTCCTTCCTCTTATAGAGAGAAGAGACCTTCCTCTTCTCCTATTATTCAACCTAAGAGACCACAACCTAAACACCCAAGTGATAAGGATGAGAACATTCCTCCTCCTCAATCTCCTCAGCTTCCTACTAAGACTAGACGAAATCGTTCTGCACATGAGCGCTGACGAAAGCGTCGTCTTAAAGCTCAGGCAGCTTCTTCTCAAACTTTGCAATCCCCAAAAACACCTTCAGCTAGTATTATTCCATTTTCTCCTCAGCCGAAAATTGAGCCAAAATCTCCTAAACATAAGATGCATGATGGTCTTGATCCTGTGCGAGTTAAAGATCCTATTTTTATAAATCTTGATGATGATATAGATGAAAATGTTATTCATGATGAAAATGTTACTCCTCTTCATTCTGATAGTGAATATGAATATGTTGATGTTGATAACCATTTATCTAACGCATTTTCTAAAGCACTTATCCTAGCTCCTAGACAAGAACAAGATGGCTTGGAACATGAACATAGCCCTTGTTTGGATCTCGTGATAGCTCCATCTGCTGTGTTGGATGTTCCTCCTCTAGCGTGTTTCCTACCTTCCCAAAATATTGATCAGCAAGATCGGGGGGTAGATGACATGCTAGACTAGTTCATTAGCATAGCAGACTCTCTCCTCCTCTCTTGATCTCTTTTGTTACTTCTTCTATGTGTTACTCTCATTCTTCTATTTGTTGTCCTTAGTGTTGTCTACTTGAGGACGATGCAAAACATTGAGATCTCTTTTGGTCTCTCTCATGTTGACTCAAAAGACACGTGTTCCCTTCTTCTAGGTGACCTTCCTTGATTGGGGAATGAAGAACAATTATGCATATATACATATGATATACATGAATTATCATACAGTATACTGACCCCAAGGAAAGCGAAGTCACCTTGTGCTTTGTGTTTTGTGTCTATTATCCTTGGGCTTATCTCACACTCGGGGGCTAAATCCTTGTGATAACGTGCTCCTTTCCTTTTTCATTTCTTATATGTATCACTACCTTAAAGCAATCACCCCCGGTGAGGGGTGTGCGATCGCTTTAATGTAGGGGGGCATACATCCCGTTCATATCTTTTCAAGATACTTGAAAATTTCTTCACAAATTTAGCTTTGCCTTGAAAATTTTTGATATCTTTCTTGCATGACTCATAGTGAGGGAACCTTACTACTAATAGTCATGGTTCTCCCTCGTGATCTTCCCTTTTACTTTGTCAATTGAATTCGTAAGATCCTTAGTCCACTGGGGGCTTGGTGTATCTTGCCTCCTTGACGTGGTGAAAGTTTTTCAATGTTGTTTCCTTGTACTTTACCGGAAGTATGAGCGTACGCTTATAGTCCCGCTAAAGTGGGGGCTAAATGTAGCATCCTAAAATTGTGACACTTGCAATTTCGACTACATTTGGGTCTTCACGATGGCGATGCAACGTTAAACCTGAATGGAGACCCCGAAACCTGCTTGTGACACCAAAAACTGCATTTTTCTGCACCTTGGCATGATCCCTCCTTGCACCCTGCTGTCCCGGGAGGTGGGACCATGACACCTAGTGCCCTGGTCAACCAGGACAATGGCGCCCAGCGCCTTGGTCCCTGGCCCTATTTTGGGCCCGGTCTCTTTTGGGCATCGGGTCTCTAAGTTTGCAATTCAGGAAATATTGTTTCCTGGTCGGCCTAAGGTCGAGAAAATCAGTTTATCAACCCTAATTGACAAGTATATAAACTACATTTCCTCTCTCAAAAAGGGAGGAGGACATATATGTGAGCAAGGTGCGAAAGCGATATTCAAACATTCAAACATTCAAGCATTCAAGCATTCCTTCAAGCAATTGAGTATTCTAAGTCTCCATTCAAGGCTAGGTGTTGCATTCAAGACAAGGATTCAACCATTGAAGAGGAGATCACTTACAACACATTACATACTACATACATTACACCTTCACATGTAAGAATACAAACATTCTTACAACAAGGTATCAGTACTTGTTTACATTACAAACATTTACATTTACAACATTCTCATTTCTTGGTTAATTCAAAAACCGGGGTTTGACCTAAAGGCAAACCCCTCATCCCTAACCCCCCAATCATCCTCTCTTTTCTATGTGTAGGTTACAAGTACATGGCTGTAAT
>NC_081407.1:771228250-771254250 GCF_030272615.1 Cryptomeria japonica
CATTCAAAGGAGTAAACTTTCTTTCTTTCTTGAAAAACTTAGAAATAGGAGGCACACTTGATGCTGCATTCACATTGTTGTTGATGATGTTTTCATTGAATTTAATGGACTCTCTGTTCGGTTTAAACTTCCCAAATGGTTGTTGACTACTATCACCCTTATCACTCGGAGCCATAGGATTTGCTTGTTCCATTTGACTCACAGTCAGTTGATAATTGTGAAGAGTTGCACACAACTGTTGGAAAGAAGTAAACTCAGAAAATAGAAGTTTTTCTCTAATATCTTTTTGTAAATTAGAAATAAAGATTCTTTGAATATCATTGTCAGGTACTGGAAAAAGGAATTTGAGCATAAAAATGCTTATATCTACCAATGAAATTAGTCACTTTTTCTTTAACACCTTGTTTACAATGCATTAAATCAATCAAAGTAACTTTAGGACTTATATTGTTTTGAAATTGTTGAATAAAAGCATTTGCAAGTTGTTGGAAAGAAGTAATAGAATAGGAAGGCAACGAGCAATACCATTGTAGAGCCTTGTCTCTTAATGTTCTAGTAAACAGTTTTGCAAGCAATCTTTGGTCATGAGCAAAATCAGTACATATTGTTTGAAAGGTCTTAACATGTGTTAGAGGATCACCTTTACCATTATAAAGCTCCAACTGCGGGATTTCAACATGCTTACGGGGAATAGCTCAAACAATGTCAAGAGAAAGTGGGCTCGCAACATCAAATGTGGGCAGACTAAACTTAGATTGATTCATAGAGGCAATTTGTTGCTGTAAAGAAGAGATAGTTTGTGCAAGATTGTTAATGGTCGCTTCAATCAAAGAGTTCGTATTAGACGTGTTAGATTGTGATGGAGGTATTATGTTATTGAAAGAAGGTATTGATTGATAGTAAGGTGGCGGGACACTATGATAGTTAGTCATAGGAGATGATTGGAAAGGAGGAACACTACAAGGAGGAATGGAATGGTTAAATGAATTGCCCCCCTTGCGCCAGGTTCATTTGTGGAGATGTAATAGGGACACTCATTGAAGGAATGAATGAAGAAGTCGGATTGAATGAAGGAAGAGGGTTAATTGAAGAAGAAGGATTGCCCCCATGACTGGTGATCATAGGTGGAATGTCTTGTATTGAAGTAGTCATTATGTTTGATGTAAAAGTAGGTATACTAGCAATAGAAGTTGTCAAAGGGATAGAATGATTGACTTGAGTAGGAGGTTGTGTATAACTCAAAGTTTCAGCACAACTCTTCATAGGCATCACATTCGAATCCACAATGTGTGCAATACTACGCAAAATATCAATTCCATTCTTATCATTTTGAACCATACGTTTTAGACCCTCAATTAAGGGAAGAGCTTGACTATCGGGGTATTCTTGAGACATCCATTGTCGAAAATCATCAAATTGGTTATCCAATTTCGAAAGTTGTTCTATAGAAATCTCATGGAGAGCTTCTTCATCATTAAGAGGATTAGAGGAATTACCTGTGTCCTCGTTAAAAAGGCCATTCAAATTAGGTTCCATCTCCTCAGTAATTAAACCTTGGAAAGACTTAATTCTAAGGCTTCGCCTAACGGGAATAGTGTAAGTAGGGCTTATTGTTGTAAAACTCATGCACTAAAGAGAGAGAGAAGATTTTGAATTTAGAGGTAGCAAATTTCAATAAAATCAGCCAATCTCCTACATTTAAGCTATTAAATACAATCAGGACAATCTCCCGAAATTTCGGAAAAAATGTCAGGGACCGTGGCGAATGGAGTGCACACGGTCCTCGCAACTTTTTTTGAAATTTTCAGGGATGAAAGTTATGATGATTTTAAAGCTAATATGAAAAAATTGAGTGATTTTACGATCTGTAGATAGGCCAAATTAAAGTTGCAATCTCAAAATTGAACCCTACCAAGATTGTTGAAAAATGCAAAATTTGAATTTTGAAAAAGAGAGGGAAACTGAAATTTTGAATTTTATGATTTTATAGGGAATACTAAAAGCAATGCAGGTTTTGAAATTTAAAAATTGACTCAATTTCACGCAAAATTCAATTTTGAAAGTGGAAATCAAGGTTGTTGCAATTAAACATTTAATTTCAAAAGTCACAAACTGCGAAAATTTGAATAAAGCACTGAAATTTCGAATGAATACCAACACACTTTTCAGATTTAGGATAGTAAGAAGCACAATTTTGACATGAATTTTAATTTCAACAATTTTTGAATGATTAGAACCCTTAATCCAAGCAATCACTAGACCAACTTTGACTTTAATTTTGAAAGTGTAAGAATTGATGAAATCAGCCAAGATTCTGGATTTTAGCAGGAAAATACAGTAAGATCTAGCTCCCGAAATTTCGAAAAAAATGTTGGGGACAATGGCGCTCAGGGTGCACACGGTCCTCGCAACTTTTTTCCAAATTTTCAGGGATGTGAGATATTATGATTTTGTTGCGGAATCCAAAGTTATAGCCGATTTGGAGGTTTTTTGATCAGTGAAATCATTAGTCAAAGGCTAAATCAAGAGGGTTTTAAAAATTAGGGTTTTGACACTTAACCACTTAATTTTCAAAATTAAAGCACAAATATGATTTTACAATTTGGAATAGAAGGGTAGATCTGAAACAAGCATTAACAATTAAACATTTCACAAGCTCAATTACTAAAAAGAAAATTTAGGGTTTTGTGCAATTAACCTCTAAAATTTGCAAAAGATCAAACATGGAAATGTAATTAAGGAATTTTTTTTTTTTTTTTTTTTTCAGATCTAACCATGAATAATCAAAATTAGGATGTTCACGTTGGGTTCACCAAAATGTAAAGCAGAAAATCGAACCCTAGGTGTTCTCCCCCACTCCAAGGAGAAAGGAGGTCACTAGGATTGACGGTTTTCACTTAGGAGGGACTTTACATTCAAAAGAGGGGTTGAAACTCACAAGATCCAATCCCACACAATGCAAGACTGGATTCTAAATGAGTTTCAAGGGTTGAGACATCAAGGATACCCTCTTGTGTAAAGAATGTAGATAGAAGGATTGAACTAGGAGTACATGTAAAGTAAGAAAGATTCGCTTATAAACGGAGATAGGGATACGGGATGAAGCTGCGGACTTGAAATTAGCAGTAAAATGTCGAGATGATGCTGTCCTGCAAATTTGAGCCAAAGTTGACGGGACGATGGCGCCCGGAGTGCACACGGTCCTCCAAAAAATCCGCGAAACAAAGGGGGATCTGTTCGTCTCTGCACAAGGATTCCAGATCTTCAATTACAGCCGTGTAACTGCAACCTACACACAGAAAAGAGAGGACGATTGGGGGGTTAGGGATTAGGGGTTTGCCTTTAGGTCAAACCCCAGTTTTGGAATTAACCAAGAAATGAGAATGCTGTAAATGTAAATGTTTGTAATGTAAACAAGTACTGATACCTTGTTGTAAGAATGGTTGTATTCTTACATGCGAAGGTGTAATGAATGTTGTATTTTGTATGTTGTAAGTGATCTCCTCTTCAATGGTTGAATCCTCATCTTGAATGCAACACTTAGCCTTGAATGGAGACTTAGAATGCTCAATTGCTTGACAGAATGCTTGAATGCTTGAATGTTTGAATGTTTGAATATCGCTTCCGCCTCTTGCTCGCATATCTTTTTCCCTCCTCTTTTGGGAGAGGGAATGTAGTTTATATACTTGTCAATTAGGGTTAGGAGACTGATTTTTCCGACCTTAGGCTGACCTAGAAGCATTATTTTCCGAATCGCAAACTTAAAGACCCGATGCCCAACAAGAGACCGGGCCCAAAATAGGGCCAGGGACCAGGGCGCTGGGTGCCATGGTCCTAAGGGACTAGGGCGCTAGGCGCCATGGTCCTGAAGGACTAGGGCATTGGGCGCCATGGTCCCACTTCCTGGGATAGCAGGGTGCAAGGAGGATCAGGCCAAGGTGCAAAAAGATGCAGTTTTTGGTGTCGCAAACAGGTTTCGGGGTCTCCATTCAGGTTCAATGTTGCACCACCATCATGAAGACCCAAATGTAGTCAAAATTGCAAGTGTCACAATTTTAGGACGCTACATAAATGTGTCCCGAGATGGCTCTTCTAGATTCAGATCATATCTCTACTCTATCAAAAATTCTCAAAATTATTTTTGTTTCCTTGGTCACCTCATTCTATCTTGTCGAGCATAAAATTATTTACCCTCTTTTTACTTCGAAATATTTCCTTTGCAAGTTTTAATAATCTAATAGCTTCATCTTTGGAGATGACAGCGGATAAGTTTACTAGTACATACTTTATTCTCTCATCCTCTAGACTACCTGTATGACTCCTTGTATCCAAAATGTCATACAGGCTTTTGGGGATCATGGATGACAAATCTATCAATGCTTTACTATAGACATCCATGTATTCAAAAATTGCTTCCTCAATTGCTCTCTAATCTTTATCATCAATATTTTCATAATACACAGGTGCATTCTTCAAATCACCATCCTTAAGAATTTCATCAATTATTTCTTCCTTATCATCCATCGGTTGACTCAACAAATGTTGAGAATATGCATCCAGTGTGTTTGCATCCACTTCATACCCCATGGGCATGATCTAAATAGTTATGGACTCAACTTCCTCCATGTGACATTGGTCCTTATCAACCATAAAGTAGATAGTTTTCTCATATTTCTTAACAGTATCCTTCAAGATTCTTTCTCTACTTTGCATCATGGCTTCAAAGGATTTGAAATATCCCTTCAAAGTAGATTTGTGTGCAACTGTGTCACCTAAACCATGCAATCCTTCCTTGATTTGAATGACCATTGGTTTATCATAAGCCCATTGAATCTTTCCAATATTAGAGATTTCATTCAAGAAATATAGTGCTACACAGACAATCAGGGAACCAAATTTGAAAACATGCTTCTTGTATTGCTTTATCTTCTTCAGATAGCTCAATAACTCACTGAGAAGAACTGGACAAAGATCATACCTCTTGTCTTCCTTTAACATTTGATAAGTTACAAATATAGCAATACTAGATATAGAATTCTTCTTGTTGGATTGGTACACTTTATATCTAGTCACCATCAAGAAAAAACTCACATCATGCTCAATTGTATTGCTGATTGTCATTGATCGTTTGTCATATTGGGATCCGTGTCACTATAACATTCTAAACTTTTCTCAGATCAAGGATCTCACTAGTTGCGTTCAAACAAGTAAATGCTTGAATGGTTTTCTTCATGGTTTTGTGAGGTTGGACCAGCCATATGAACTCATCATGGATTCGAATCAGGATATCTCAGACCCATTCGGGTTTATTGAACACTAGAAAATGAATAAACTGGATGAAACCCTTATCCTACAATGACCTGAATTCTAGCCTCAAATTTCTGATTCCACCCATCATATGCTTGGTATATAGTGAGAGCATATCCGCATTTCCAATTTCTTCAATGTTGTAGTGGATGTTTACCCTAATATCTTCGTTATGTAGTACGCCATATGGGACAAAGGAAAAAGCACCTTCTAGATCATCTTCAACAAATTTGAATGGATGCCTCTTGAATGCGAGCCTTGTGCTCTCAATAATCTTGATGACAAGTGGAGTTGCAAAACCAGATGCAGATACCATTACGAAACTAGGGTATGAAAAGATAACTCGTAAAAGGATAAATACCTTTTTATTCTCAACCAGATGCAAGGAATTGTTGACTGATCACTTCAATCTCATTCGCTTCGCTCTTCTGCTCTTACTCTTTGCTCGCAATGTGAAGAATGAATGAGTGAAATGTCTTTTTAATCCACCAAAGGCCTAGTTTTAAGTTGTAATAAATTCTCAACCATAAAGGCTTCTGAATACCCTGCATCTTCAAGAATTCATTACTGGATACTCAAACTACCATGAAAACTTTTGGATATCAACTACATAGCTAATTTCCATCGTCTACAACCATCCTTGACTGGTTACAGATCTCAAAAGGGGGTTTCTAAAGATCTGCATGAAAATCTTTCCCCTAAGGCCAATATGCCTTAGTTACCGGATGAGGTTCCAACACTGGAATCAGATGTGGAGCCATTCTACACATTTGAATCTTCCCTTTTAACCCACATCTTCTTATGTTGATCTTTGATCTCATCCACCTTTGATTTTCCTTTTTCATCTGATTTATTCTTGGTTATCAGAGCATTTTGCTCTTGTTCTTTCTTCTGCAATATGTTGCAATGTGACCAGGTTTTTTGCATGCATAGAAAACAACATTCCTATGTGCAGGCATAAAGTTCATTTGATTTGGTCTCATCCTACATTGGTTAGAAATGTGCCCAAACATTCCACAAGTGTAGCATCTCTTATTTTGAGAATTATTTATCACTATTTTGCATGTTTGACTTTGACCAAAATTGTTGCATATGAAATATTGACCGGTAAAGGTAGGACCATTATTCATCTTATTTCTGCATTGACTTGCCATATGACCGCATTTTCCACAAACAAAACATTTTCCATTGAATTTATAGGCATTAGGTTGTCTCATCAGAGGTTTCTTGTTCTTCTGTTGATGATTGCTCTGACCAAAATCAGAGGATTCTCCTTTCTCAAATCCAAGTCCTCACATGTCTTTCCCATGTCTGTAACTTTCCAGCATCTCATCTAAGTGGGCTGAACTAGCTTTGAAGTTTTCTTTGTACTCATTAGCAGTAGAGAGTTCATCTCTTAGAATTATGACCTGCCTTTCAAGTTGTTGTCCATAATTCTTGCATTGCACTAATTCAATCTTCAGTTGATCATTCTTATATGTCAATCTGCAACATTCATCAGATTTATCCTTCAATGACTGAGTCAAGGCTTCTTCATTCTTCTTTCGATCTTCAATCTCCTTTGTTAGCTTCATCACAATAGATTGCATCTCTTTCTTCAGGACTGCATTTTCTTTAGCAAGCTTCTCACATTCATTTGTCTTGTCTTGTAGGGCTTAATTGTCAATGCTTTATTCTTCTTTCTCCTTGAGTTTTTCCATCAACTCCTTTGTCTTTTCTCTAGAAGTTCTCACTTGATCTTTCAAGGTTTTAATTAAATCTTCAACTGAAGTCAGGTTTGTTTTCAGAGAACTTACTTCTTTCCTTGCTGCATCAAGATCTTCAAGTACCACACTAATATGTCTCTGCAAACCATAGTCCACTGATTCAATCTTTCAGATCTTCCTCAAGTTGTTCCACTTCTTTCGAGGTACAAAGCTCTAATACCAATTATTGGAATCAACGAACATTGAGAGGGGGGGTGAATCAGTGTTTTGAAATCTACAAACATATTAGCCTAATTCTTAAACCATTGAATGCATAAGAATGAAAATGAAATTCAAAAACATAAATCAATTAACCACACAACCATAACACCAAGATTTTTACGTGGAAACCTAGAAAGGGAAAAACCATGGTGGGATTTGAACCAACAATATTACTATACTATGGCCAGAAATATGATAATATTACATAAGGGGAATGCACTTGCATTCAAGCTCACTGCCCAGAGCTCACTACTCAATTACAAGAGGGTTACAACCCGGAGGAAGGCTCACTGCCATACAAAATATTACAATTGATTACAATGAATGAACTGAAGCATAGCATCTAACTATGCTAAAATTCAGTTCCAGTGAGGCTCTTATTATCTTTTGCAACTAATCTGTTATTCTGCTCTATTTTCTACTTTGTCACACAACGGAGCACCAAAATATTCAATTATATCCACCAACCTTGCAAATTCTCTCATACATACTGTAGTCACACAAATCTGTCTAGCTTAATTAAATAAATATTCGCTATTTATTTGATTAAAAATCCAGTAGCCATCAATTAATTAAATTAATATTTACTTAATTCATCCCCAAACATTCTTCTATTAATTAAATAAATTATTCAATTTATTTTAATTAATTCATTAAATCAAATACAAATCAATTAATTAAATAAAATCTATTTATTTAATTAAAATCCCTTTTTCCTCTTTTAAATAAATTAAATAAAACATTTATTTAAATCATTCCCCCCCCCCCACTTGCATTTTCCTACAAATGCAACTTGCACACATTTATTGAAATAAATGAATTTTTATTTTAAATAAAATCCTATTTTCCCTCACCCACCAAATCCACTTACAAAATCTAATCTCCTTCTAGATTCTTCTAACCCCTTCCTAATTAGCCTAATCCATCCCCTAATTATTGTCACATTCCTAAGCAAAATGGAGTCACTTCTCAAAGACTCCAAAGTCTTTGAAAAGCATTTAATGCTTTGTGTGTTCAACAAATTAACCCCCAAAGTCTTCCAAGACCACTAATGGCTCTTACATGACCATTTATGGCTCTTACATAACCATTTATGGTTATTTCAAACTTGTCTCCCCAAACATTTATTGTTTTGACCATATTCCTCTATTTCACATTTACACAAGAGTTTATCCATTGGATAAAAGCTTTATTCTTTGAATAAAGAGTTTATTCATTCAACCAGCCTTGACTTTAACTCCCAAGGCCATATCAAGCATTTAATGCTTATTCCCTCCCCTCTCAACCTATCTCACATTGACACTTGGCATCCTGGGATTGGGTTGAAAGCCCTCACATGGATTTGAAATCATTCAATCCTGACCCTTGTTGAGATTGCTCAATCTCAACCATCCATTGCTCCATTTTTCCTATAAATAGAGCCCATTTCTTCATAATCTAGATCCTGAAAAACTTGTATGCATTTAAGCTATAGGCATTTTAAGAGAGCATTTTTAGCATAGCAAACCAATATCTTTGTTATTTTAGTTAAAATCAATCATTTTAATATTATCATAGCATTAGCTTTTTATTTCACATTTTGGAGCACAATACTACAATCTCAATCCTCCATAAGCATCCATAGTGCAAAAAGCTGCTGAGAGCTACACTATTTTGGAACTTGGAGAGGAGAGGAACAAGGGAGAAGGAGTTAAGAGCATGTTAGGAGGCATTTGGAGATGCCTCATCATATTTAACTTCCTAGTTAGACATTCTATCATGCTTTTGGTATCTCTTTTGATATGTTTGTGTAGGAGAGTATTTTGTTTATGATTTCTAACACTAACAACTTGGCTTTTCTTCTTGTTTGTGTTTTGTTATTATTGACTAACCTTCCCTTTTTGCAGAGCATCATTTGATGAACCCGACGTGAATCGAACACCCAAAAATACCATTTTTTTTTGTAAACTAACATGTCTGATTGTTGAAAGTGTCACACAAGTTGTGCTTTGGCGCTATTGCACATGTTCTAGCGCTACCGACACCCCTGTTTTTACGCTATTGTTTTTACAATAGTGCTATTGTCCAAATTTCAGCGCTTTTGAAACAGTTTTAGCGCTTTTGTCATTATTCTGGTGCTATTGATAAACTTTTAGTGCTTTTGCCTCTCTGTCATTCATGTTCTTTCAGCGCTTTTGTGTTAAATAGCACTTCTGTTCAAACACATAATAGCGCTATTGTAACAGAGAGTTGTACGAAAATTCCTTGTAACCAAAAACCAAAAATTTTAGGCTTGTAGAAGCCCACCAAAACATGCGGATTTTTCTAACTAATTGTCTTTTATGCAGGTTCTAATCTTTTTGTGCAGGGGAAGGAGTTAGTTTAAATGCTTTAAAAGTTTCTTTTTTAACTTTCTTTCAACAAAAGTTGGTTAAAAAGAATCCTTTTTTCCTTCTTGCACAAGTTAAAATAAACCTCACATTTTATTTTAGAGTGCATAAAATGAACCTCAAACTTGTTTTTGGTGCTTAAAAAGAAAATTCATCTTTCTTTATTGCAAAGTAAAAAGAACAACAAACTTCAAAATTTTGCTTTCATTGCAAGTTAGGGATACATTTTGTTTTGGTGCTTAAAATCAACAAAACAAATTTTCTTTCTTACATCAAACTTAAAAATCACAAGCCACACTTCAATTTTTGGGCAAATAAAAAGAACAATCCACTTGTTTTGATTTTTGCAAAAACAAATTTTACTTCAAGCAAACGTGTTTTTCATTAAGTTGACCAGGATTTCCGAATTCTAGATTACAAAACACATTGCCTTTGAAGTTAAAAACAACACCATGGCTGTTGGAGCAACATCTCCAAATAGTTAGATCACATTTGAAATGGTGGATTAAAAAGAACAAGTGTCTTTCGTACTTGACACACTTGTGCAAAAAGTCAGTCGAGTGGTCCTACCTCTAACACACACTATCCTCTCCCTTGGCTTTCGTGGTCCTAGGTGCAAGAGAAAAGTGTTAGTAACACTCAAAAATTTTATCTTTTTAAGAGAGGCCTGCCAAGGGATTGATACTCTTGGGAACGACCTCGAGCTATAAATCCTTCGAGCCACTATAGAAATCAGGTGAGAGCGAAAGCTGTAGCCTTGGGTATAGCTGTTCCTACAGTGTAACTGGCCAAAATGACAAATGGGCCCCACCACTGGTTACAAGGCTCTTAAGTGAGTCACTGCAAAATGAACTTATGTCCAAAAACATCGAACATGACTAAACGCCTTTAAGTAGTAGCCCACTTGTTCTATTGATTGAGGATATTTGCGATATAATTTAGTGCAAGAGCATAGATGGTTTTGCTCCCAAGATACTCACCATACATATTTCCTTGAGTAGAAACATAGCTTTTTGAAAAGTCACTTGTGGCTTGATAAAAGTGGTGACTCCCCCATCATAGGGATCATCTATTTGTTATGCTCATGCAAGACTTAGTATATCACATCCTTACCTGCCACGGCGGGATTCATAAGGTATGTAGTACCAAAGTCGAAGAAATATCAAGATGTGGGCTAAATTTATCACAACTGGCCATTTGACCTTAGGGATAAAAAGTGTTTGAAGTGTGTTCATTTAGTCAAGACCAAGTGCAAATTGAGTCGACTTTAGGCTTTGAAAATACACCTTAAAATACATCTAAAGGAAGGGTCATATACAAGTCCAAGGATTGGGTTGATCTAGACCCATACTCATTTGTGCCTTTAAGGCTACATTCTTGTGTTTGTGTGCTTGCTTTGTTTTCTTGTCAAAGAAACATCAAAAGAAGATCACTCCCAAAAACAAAGTATTCATCCAACCAAACATTTCTCAAAACAACCAAACACATCAAAAACAAAGTGCAAACAACAAAAGTATCAAAAATTTATGACCATTCTTCACATCTTGCGAAAGAAGAAGCATCATCAGAATATCAAATTGAAAAGAAGACCATTAAGCTCAAAGGCTTTAATCAAAAGGAGGAAATTCTTCTATATCAATAGACAAATCTTTGTCTCCCATAGAGCTTTTTTACATCACATGTGTCTCTACCTTCAGGGCAAAACAAATGAATTTGATTTAGAATCATTGAACCACAAAGCTTTTATGCAATATAGAGCTCTAAGTTATCACAAAAACCAAGGAGGTAAGATTAATCCCAACTTTTTCCCAAACATCTGTATCACATACAACACAGCTCGAGAAATACCACCAACACCCGAAAGGGAAGAGGTAGAGTTTGTCCCATTTGTGACACAAAGTTTTTATTGAAGTTGAAAACACTTCATCATCCATTTCATCCATCATCACTTCATCCTCAATCCGTTCCAAACTCTCAAAATATTAAGAGGTTCTTGTCCCAAAGTTATCTTTTAGATATTGCTTGAATCAGACACATCACATCACTTTTAGATTGTTTCTACATCTAGGATAAGCTAATCCTAAGAAACACATCTACGTAGGTTAAAACTAGTTCATGAGTGAATCCTCTCATTACTAGGTAGTTCAATCTGTAACACATCTCAGATTTCTCTACACCTTATCACATCCAAACTTATCAAACAAACAAGCAATTCAAAAGAGGGAATTTCGGTTACATCTACCTTAAAAGTGCTAGAGATCCGCATGCAACACAAATTCACCAATCATCACTCTCTCATTTCATCAAAAACTCATCATCATTTTCACTCAACTTCAAAAAAGGCTCATAAACAAAATGGCTCAAACCAGATCATAGTCAAGGCAACGAGAAATAGAAATAGAAGAAGAAGAAGAGGAAAATCTCAATGAATTCCAAGAAGCACTTGGAGGAAATGCGAATGACGAAAACCCAAGTACTCCTACTCCTGCAACAATAGAAAGGGCCCAGCATAACCCTCTCTTTAACAGACTATTTGACGAAATACTCAGAAGCAATGCAGATGCTCACTTCTTAAAACTCGCTCGAGAAGGAGCAAAACTCCCATCTGACTTTGATCTTGCCCAATTAAGACAAGCATCAGAAAGACAAAGTCGCCATGAAGAGGAAAGAGGTAGAGATCCCATCAGATATAACATTCCTCGAGGCAACCCACCACCTCCTCCTCCAACTGAAATAGAGATGTTGTGGCAAAAAGTCAAGAATCTCGCCCAACAACTTCATAGTGGTGTCAAAACTAACCAATTCTCACTCAATGACATCTTTCCCTATCCTTTTGATAGGAATCTTTATATGCCACCCTTTCCCCGAGGATTCGAAACACCCAAATTTGAAAAATATAGAGGAAAGGGAGATCCTCGTGATCATGTCAGAGAATTTCATTCCGCTTGTCTCGAAGTGGCATATGAAGACACCTACCTAATGCGCCTTTTTCCCCAAAGCTTGGGAGGAACAACCACATCATGGTTTTCCCGACTATCAGGTGGCATTAGAACATTTGAGGAACTCATCCAGAAGTTTCTAGCTCATTACTCTCATAACATTGAACGCGACATTACCATGGCTGATTTGTGCAACACTAAACAAAAACCAGGTGAACTATTCTCAGTATTCTTGCAATGATGGCGTCAAATGTCTAGCAGACGTTCTCTTCAGTTACCTGAACAAGAACTAGTTGAAATATTCATTTTCAACTTAAACGAAAGAAATGAAATTTCACCTGGATGTTAAAGACACAAACTCTTTTAATGATATGATCACCAAGGGTTTGAAATGTGAAAGGGCACTCATCAAGAAAGGACTCATCAAAATCTTTAATGAACCAAAAGATGGTCCTTACCCACGCTTCAATTGCGATAAACCAAACTTCTGGAATAAAAACAAGAATATCGTCAATGATGGGGTTGTGGATGCCCGGACTATCCAAAATGCACAAACTATGGTTCGGTTTGCAGGACAAAATCCTCCACCTCAGAATAACACAAATGTTCCTTCCAATCAAGGTCGCATCACGTCTCACAATGAACCAAGACCTCGTCAGCGAAAACAAAAACGAACATACACTCCCTTAGGGGAACCCATTGAAACAGTATTGCGACAACTCATTTCTCAAAAGTTGGTCACTCTACCTAAACTATCAAACTATGAGCCTCAGGTCAAACTGGCATGGTGGAGAGATACTGAACACTGTGAATTGCATCAAGGAAGAGGACACAAGACAAGTAATTGTCACCGATTAAAAGATCTTATTCAAGATCTTATTGACCGAGGAGAAATTGAAATTGAAAGACATGACCCAAAAACAACAAATAATGATCATCTGATGTTCAAAAATCCACTTCCATCACAAGATCAAAGGGGTCCTTCCACTTCTAGGCGAGGTGCTAATACCATAGATTATACGCAGGCTGCGTATAATTACACTGTAAATCATCTGTATGATGCTAGTGAACAAGTTGCAACCATAACCTTCAAAAATCCCAACTCAAATTGCAATGTTGTTACACGTCGTGGCAAGGTTACCATAAAGGTAGCTCCACAAGGCACCACCTCCATCCCAAAGCAGTACAATCTTGTGGAACAATTAGACAAAATGCCTGCGCTTATATCCATTTTAGAGCTATTGCGCCTATCGCCATCTCATAAAACTATCTTGGATCAAGCACTCCAAGAGGCGTCAGTCCCTGCAAATCTGAATACAGACCAATTTCAAGCCATGGTTGGAAGTCTAAAGTCATCACCTTGTCTCACTTTTTCCAAAAGCGACAACTCTTCCTTCCAGCAACCTCATAACGCTTCACTACATATTGAAGGCTTTATCAACCAGCATAGGATCAAGTGAGTCTTGATAGATAATGGAGCAGGCTTGAATATTTATACACTACAGTTGGTCACAACATTGGGATATGCGGTAGAATCAGTGGATCCCCGTAAGAAGATCACGATCAAAGCCTACGACGATGCAAAGCGATCATCCAAAGGAGCTGTGGTACTACCAATCCAAGTAGGCCCAGTGGTAAAGCACATCATCTGTCAGGTTCTGGACCTTCCTCTGCCATATAATCTATTGTTAGGGAGACCCTGGATACATGCCATGCAAGCCGTTCCATCTACCTACCATCAATGTATCAAGTTCCCACATAACGATGTAGAGATCACAATTCTGGGTGATGCAAATCCCTTTGCGTATTGCCATAATATCAGCCATCAACCAGAGATTACCGTTCCTAATAATAGAGAAGCCATTTCTTCCACATCATATATAAGTCCCGCCTCTCTTGCCAGTTCAAACACCACTATACCAAAGCCAGACAAGCTTAAAATGAAGATAGCAGAGGAAGGTCCTAGGGAATACAATTTGAGTCAACTCTTTTGTGTGGGACAAATGCCCACATCTCCTAGAACACATGGTAAACCATAGCAGGTACTCCAACAACCACTAGTCACACCGGCATGTGCTTTGACGCCTTTCATCCTTGGAAAGAGTCAAGAAGAAGAAACCCAAGATGAGGACTTAGCGGACTGGATCTATAAAGATCCCATCACCACTGATATACCACAAGTTAAACTTCCTACAGATCAGTATGGCAAAGGTCTCCTCGTTATGCAAAGAATGGGGTATGATGGTCAGAGTGCTTTAGGCTATTGCAAACAAGGACGACATGAACCTCTGCTGCCGTAATTAAAGCCCAAAGGTAATACAGGCCTAGGCTTTGAGAAAGAAATCTTTCCTAAACTCAGATTCAAAGGAAAACCCAGCAAACCATCATGTCAGCCTACTACCAAAAGGATACCTTTCATTATCAAAGCAGCATCAAACACCATCCCAACTGCCCCACCAAGGCTCAAAATCCCAACACAACTATCACCAATGTCAATCATCCCACCAAACGAACCAGTAATCCCATCAGTAGCACCATTAGCAGCAGCCACTGTATCAGAACCCGCAATAGCATCTATGGCACCAACAGTTCCAGCAGAAGCAACTGAGTCAACATTGTCAATACTCCCTATACCAGATTCCTTTATCCCCATCAACCGCCCTGCAGCACCGATCACTACAAAGGTACATCAACCAATCACACCTGCAGTATTCAACTCAAAGGACATCCCAGTATGGTATAGTAATCGGATGCTGGAAAGTGACTCAGAGACCGACTCACATGAGTGGGAATTTGATTCTGTGTAGCTTAATACTTCAGATGAGGACAACACATCCCCACTTCCACCATGAAAAGACATCCCTATTTATGGAGAAGCATAGATAAAGACCACTTGGGTTCCTGAGCTGGAAACATCTTCCACAGACCCTACGTCTCATCCTATGCCTGATTCTGACAGGGAGAGTACCATTAATGACCTTCACCATAACGTCTTAACCCTCACTGATACATCTAACGCACTTAACTTAGTCGATGAAGTGATGCCCATTATCCACCTTGAACTCACCAAATGGAACCAACCAAATCCCCCATGTATTGACCTCTTCCAAAACGATGAGGCCATCATTGACTTTTTAGAATTAAGGGATAACCTACCAAGCGGGGATCACAAAGCTGGATTCGCCATCGAACTTAATAGCGCAACATACTTCAGGGTGGATGACAAACCTTTTAGCTGCAAAAATATAACAATAAAACATGGATCTTCCAGTGAAAACCACACTGTGGCACTGTTTGATCCAACAAAAGTAAAAAGAAAGAGCGTATCCAATGGTGAAAACCTCTCTGAGGCACCTGAGGATGAAGGGTTTGACATTCTCCCTGATAGTACACAATAGGAACGATCAACGATTCTCATCAAGGAAACCAAAGAATATAATGTGGGGACTCCTGAAAATCCTCATATCATACATCTGGCATCTCTTCTCACTCTAGAGGAACAACCTAAATTAATAGAGTTCTTCCAGAAGTGTCTAATCAACTTTGCATGGTCATATGCAGACATGCCTGGGCTTGCTCCTGATTTAGTCATGCATCACCTTACCGTAGCAGAAGGAGCCAAACCTATCAAGCAAAAGCTTCGTAAGATGCATCCTCAAATTGGAGTGCTAGTCAAAACAGAACTCAAGAAACTCCTAGATGTTGGTTTCATTAGACCAATTGATTATGCAGAATGGATCTCCAATATTGTGCCTGTCGGCAAACCAAAAGGGGGCATCCGCATTTGTACTGACTTCAGAGATCTGAATAAGGCATGTCCTAAGGATGACTTCCCCTTACCAAATATCAACATCATAGTGGATTTGACAGTAGGACACGCCATGCTTTCACTCATGGATGGCTTTTTAGGATACAATCAGATAAAGATCGCACCAGAAGATCAACATAAGACAACCTTCACATGTCCATGGGGCACATATTTCTGGAATGTAATGCCTTTCGGTCTCAAGAATGCAGGAACAACCTATCAAAGAGCAATGACCACCATCTTCCATGACATGATGCATACTATGATGGAAGATTATGTTGATGACTTACTAGCAAAATCACTCACCAGAGAAGGGCATCTCCACATCTTAGATAAAATCTTTGATAGACTAGAACAATACCATGTTCGACTCAACCCAAAGAAATGTGTCTTTGGAGTAACCTCCGGGAAGCTTCTAGGATACATTGTCTCAAGCAAAGGTATTGAAGTCGACCCAGCAAAGGTAAAAGCAATCATGGACATGCCACCACCAAAGAATATCAGTCAGCTAAGGACATTACAAGGACGACTTCAATCCATCCGAAGATTCATTGCACAACTGGCTGATAAGTGTCACCCATTTACACATCTGTTACACAAGAACATCCCCTTTCAGTGGGATGCCAGATGCCAGGAAGCATTTCAGATGCTTAAAGACTATCTCATGAATCCACCATTGCTGATGCCACTAGATCCAAGTAGACCATTGTTATTATATATCTCAGCAACAAGTACAGCATTGGGTGTACTACTGACACAACATAATGCGGAAGGAAAGGAGTGTGCTGTTTACTACATCTCTCGCACACTGGTTGGCTATGAACTCAATTACACCCCTATTGAGCGAGCTTGCTTAGCAGTAATCTTAGCAGCCACTAAATTGAGGCACTATCTGTTGACACACAAGGTACAACTCATTGCAAAGATCGATCCACTCAAGTATTTACTCAGCAAAGCAGCATTGACAGGCCACTTGGCCAAATGGGTGATGATTCTAAGTGAATTTGACATCGAGTACGTGGACCGTAAAGCTATCAAAGGTCAAGTTATTGCAGATCAGTTGGCCGATGCACCTCTCATAGGTGATCATCCTCTCATTTCCAATTTTCTAGATGAAGAGATATTCATGATCACAACAACACAACCATGGAAACTATACTTTGATGGTTCCTACACTAGGCATGGCTCGGGGGCAGGCATTCTGTTTATCACACCTCAAGGTGATAGCATCCCGAAGTCTTACAGGCTCACATTTCCATGCACCAACAACATAGCAGAGTATGAGGCCTTGATCACAGGACTCAGGTTAGCCGTACAATGGAAATTACAAGAACTACAAGTGTATGGCGACTCCCAACTGGTCATTCGACAAGCAACTAATGAATATTAGACAAAGGATGATAAACTCATGCCATATAAGCAAATGGTGGACACTCTAAAGACATCATTTACCACTATCACTTTTGAGCAGATACCAAGAGATCAGAATCGAGTTGCTGACGCTATGGCTACCATCGCGTCTCTCCTAGATCTTCCACAAAATTCAACACGCTATGAGTTCTTGGTAGAACAACTTTGGATTCCCGCTTATGATATCCCCGAATCTGAAATGATATGTCGCCTTGTTAGTTCTAAATCCCCATGGTATGGTGAAATCTACACCTATCTCCACGATCACACCCTCCCTCCTAACCAATCCAATAACCAACGTAAAACCTTCATTCACCAAACCGCTCGATATACCATTATTGCTGAAACCTTATATCGCCGTAGTCTTGATGGTACTCTCCTTCGATGTCTGGAACAAGATGAGATAAAAAAGGCTTTGGAAGAAGTCCATGAAGGCATTTGCAGGACTCATTCAAGTGGTCCATCACTCGCCAAGAAACTCCTTCGATGTCTGGAACAATTCAAAATACCAAAAACATCAAAAACCATCGAAAATCACACAAAAACATGGCAACACTTTGTACATACTCATCCATGCAAATATCAAAACAAACATTGACAAACTACTCACACAATGACCATTTACCAATCGACCACACAATCGACATCAACAATCAAACTGTCTTTAACAAGGATGCATCCTTCCTTACCAAAACAAAGACAAAAAGTGACGTTTTCTTTGACAAGAAAATTATGTTAAGCTATCAAATACTTGGTTGATTTATGAGTACAAACATTTGTTTATCTGTATCGGGATCTTTCAGCATTGTTTGGTATCGTTTGCGCATTATTTCCGATGAAGTTCTGGGGCATGTACTAATGGTGTCTACGTGGGAAGTTCACTAAGTTACGTGATCATATGCAAAATACAGTTATAGATCACTACAGCTTGCTGACTACAATGTATACCTCGACCATATGGGCATAAACCATTACCAAGGATCCATATTCTTTATTCTTTATGTATATACTATTTTTTTGCAGGTGCAATGCTCTTCCTTTGGTTCTTCCTACCTCATCCAAACTGGATAAAGGTTTTATCTCTTAGTACGATATGCACTTGTCTCGGGATATGATCAGCCTAAGATCAAGGAGGACGATCCAAGTCATGCATGAACAGAGATAATCCTTGTCTGTTCCACAAGCAATACTCTGGTCGACTTGACCCTTATATCAAGTCGTTTGTATTAACTTGCTATATAAAAACCATGAAAGGAATACTCAGGTCATCTTGAATCATTATGTCAAGATGCTTTTATTCTCTTCCAAACATTTTAAAGCTCAATGATGAAAATAGAGCACTATGGATCGTCATTTCATCTCATCTATTTATATATTACATTCCGTTGCATATCACCCATCCATTCACTCATTCATATGTAGGCTTTATATGCAAAAGTGACCATACAAGCTGGTCATGGATACAATCACGATCGAGTACTCTGATACATCATTAATGCATCATGCAAAGTCTCAAAAACCTTGCATTCCTCATGATCATATCATCCTCGCATTTAGTTGCATCTTGCATTAACTACATTCACATCATTTTCACCTAAACATTGCATATAGTTCATTTTTGACATTAGTTTTCATTAAATCATTTACATCATTAATAATTAGATTCATTCATGGGATTCAATTGTCTTTGATTATATTAAGTCATTTACTAGGCATTCATATAGTGTCGATTATCCATCATCATTTTATCATCCTTTATCATTTATTATTTGCATAACATTCATTTATAGTTAAAAGGTGCATTCATTCATTACTAAGTATCTTATTACGCTCATTTTAGGATTCATTCACATTGCATTCATTATCATCTTTTTAATTGCATTAAGGTGTAGTTATTAAACCCATAAGTTATAATATCATCATATTATCATTTGTACTTAAATCATATTTAAAACATTTAGAATCATAAATCCACTTGTTTATTAAACATTGGTTCATAACATTTTATATCCATTTTTACATATGCATTCGTTTAAAAGGCATTATCATATAAACATTTGTACTTTACATTTTGTTTATCCATATCACATTCATCTAAACACATCTAGATGCATATCCATACATAAAATCATTCATTCAACCATTACATTCACATCATCGCATAAATCATCTCATCATTCTATTACAATAGGAAACACCAAAATCCTGTTCATAAATCATCATAAGCATACATCATCATCATGACATTACATACATAAAAGCATTACATCAAAAAAATCAAACAAATCATACATATATCAACCTGCATTCATATGTCAGTATCCCACATCATAAATCATCATAAAAACATGCATATAAGAAACATCTCATCAAATGCATACATGTACACATATCCATCTAAGCCATAACCCATCATCCTGCATAAACATCCATACATAATCAACTGCATATCATCCAAATAGGGGATCTCCTCATATATATCTCATCTCATATATCAGAGTGCAAAGAAGTCTACAAAAATCGGCTACCAAGAGCCATCCACGATACAGTCCAAAAAAAAAAAAACAATGATACAAATACATATATGCATGAATGCTCTCTCAAATGCCACTCTGGCCAGATGTTGTCCCAACACCTCCCCCTACTCCGCCACTGGTGCCTGCACCACCTGATCCATCTCTCCGTGGAGGCCTCATCGAACCACCACTCCCTCCTGTATCCCCTGATCTCTCCCTCCGCAGCGGACCCATCACACCCCCACTGCTTTGCATCCTCTGCGATCGCTCTGATCTAGCCTGCCGCATCTGAGAATAACTGAGAGCTCACTGACTCACTGGCATCACCTGCTCATATAACCCCCGCCAGTACTCTATCTCCGCCTAAGCTCGCCGCATCTCCCTCATCACCTCCCCTATAGGCCCCTGTGCTCCTACTCCAATCCGCACTCTCTCCTACAGCTCCGCTAATCTCTCCACTGCACTATCTCTCTCCCGCAGCACCACCGTCAGCTTTGACTCCCGTGCAAATAACTGCACATCCCTAGCTGCCACCTCCGCCTCCAAATCCTCTATCCGCATCTGCAAGCGCACTATCACATGATCCCGCAGATCTCCAGTGGCTCCCTCCCCGGTGTCCATAGCTGCCTCCCCTGCACCATCCTCTCCAGTAGTCCCCTCCCCTCTGTCCATCGGGATCTCCCTCTCTATCCCCCTCCCACTCAGCTGAACTCCTCCCTGTATCAGTGGTCCTTGTGAGATCTATAGAGGCAGTCCACCTCTCCCTCTCCGCTGACTCTGCATCCCCAATCCTCCTCCACCTCCTCCATCTCCTCCTCCACCACCTCCTCCATCTCCTCCATCTCCTACTCCTCCTCCTCGACCTCCTGCCCTCCTCCATCTCCGTCCCCTCTCATCCTCAAACGCTGGGATTGGCTCCGCTGGATCCGATATCCATGGGATTGGGTGTGCTGCTCGGTACTGCGTATACTCATCTGTCACACCTGCATCCATGACCCTCGGTCGTATGTCCCATGGTCTCGCCTGCAGTGTCCGAAACTCTGCCAGTGTTTGATCATAAGGTAGCACTAGACCCCATGCATACCTCTCTCGAATAACCCGCGCATACTCTCCAGATCCACTAGGCAGTCCTTGCTGTCGTCCAAACTGCCTCATCATTCGCCCGGGCACCTGTCTCTCCACATGATAGGAGGTCCTCCCAATGAGGAATCGAGTCATAAACACATAAGGCAGTGCCTTTGCATCATCATCCCATGGCTCACACTCCAAGTATGGCCACCATATCACTGCATCCAGATTGTCTAATGCCCGCCGCCAACACTCTAACTTCCCCAAGTGGGGCTGACTCATCATGCCACTGTACATAAACATATACGGCTGGTCTACTGCACGAAATCTAAGACTCATCGGTCGAGTCACTGGTAGATTCTCCCAAGCCCAAATATGTAGCAGCGTCATTCCCACTGCTAAGGAACCCCTCCCTCGATATACCACCTCATGGAGCTCCTGGTACATGTGCGCCAGCACGCACGACCCCCACGCAAATCGGGTCCCCTTGGTCATCATCATCTCGATAACCTGTCCCCATCCGACGGCCAAACCATGTGATCGCCTGTCCGGACACAACAGACCTCCCACAATGCTTGACAAAACTGTTGGAAGAGGCTCATATAATGCTGCTATATCCTCCCAAGCAATAGAGCCATCATCAATATATACATCCTCATCAAAAATCCTCTACACTGCCACAGTCCCCTAGGATTTATCATATGTGACGAGTTCCCCTCGAATCGAAATCCGTAGGATGCGCCACACATCCTCTAGAGTCACGGTCATCTCCCCCTGTGCCAAATGAAAGGTGCACGTCTCACTATGCCACCGCTCTGCTAGTGCTGTGGTCAATCCGTGATTCATACAAATCACGGGCATGTGCATCACCTCGTATAAACCAGTCGCGGCAATGCAGTCTATCTCTGCCTGTGTCAATCGATCCTGCAACACCTGTGTCACAAAATGGCACTCCCGTAACTGCAACACGCGCAGCTCCTCCTGCACATGGACATTCATCAATCACCATCAGTTGTTTTGTTTCAAACTTTCTTAAAAGTTTAAACCTAGACTATCAACAGATACTTTGATCAAGTATCTTTGGGTCTCAACAGGTAAGCAATCATGGCCACCTAGACTTCAACAGACATTTATCCTAACAAATGACCTAAGTCTCATCAGGCTGCTATGGTTCAAAATAACTCCCACTTCACATTACCAACCATCCCTCATTGGCATCAGGGAATTAGCCTTCATCCAAATTGGGGCATCTCTTTATCCTGAGGCAAAAGCGCTATTTTACCAACAACAACGCTTGTTTCTCAACAATAGCGCTACAACCCTAACAAAAGTGCTCAATTAGCTATACAAAAGTGCTACAACTGCAAACGCGTTAAAACCCCTATGCAATAGTGCTACTTTAACTCAATAGCGCTCAATTAAGCCCTCAATAGCGCTTATTAACCAGAAGCGCTAAAACTTGCATACAATAGCGCTACTACCGAGCAAAAGCACTCAAACAATGGCTCAATAGTGCCATTGCGGCGCAATAGCGCTAATTCATGGAGCAAAAACATCAGAACTGTAGTTCCAACGCTCTTGCTCCGACTTGACATGGACTCAGCTAAAAACCTATCAAAAATGCATAAAAATTAATTTTTTGAATTTGTGTACTGCTGATCCATAGTCGTCTGGGCGCTGGAACCATCGCACTTGCTCGAATCTATGCTCGATGATCGGAATTGGCATCCTGGCTGCTACTCGCTCCTCCAAATGTCCCTATCAGAGCTTTGATTTCCAAATAATCACGGTCACAAATGATCCTGTTTTCGCCCCTTTCACCCCATTTATACCCTTCGCCGTCACCGTAACTTCCCCCCGCTCATCATCGTGGTCCCCGTGAACTTCCCGAACCCCCCATTTCTCCATTTTTCTCCCGTTTTCTTCTATTTTTCACCCGTATGGCTAACTCCTCTTCTACCACCCTGCCAATTTTCATTCTTTTTCGAGAGATTGTCCGATTTTTTGAAATTTTTCAGCCCATCTCTCGAGGGGGCATACCGTCCATTAAATTTACATTTTATGGGGCATTTCTTTACACCAGTTTTTCTTTCTTTGAAACGACGCGATAAACCGCACCGTCTCAAAGAGGGGCAAATGTAGTCACACAAATCTGTCCAGCTTAATTAAATAAATATTTGCTATTTATTTGATTAAAAATCCACTAGTCATCAATTAATTAAATTAATATTTAATTAATTCATCCCCAAACATTCTTCTATTAATTAAATAAATTATTCAATTTATTTTAATTAATTCATTAAATCAAATACAAATCAATTAAATAAATAAAATCTATCTATTTAATTAAAATCCCTTTTTCCTCTTTTAAATAAATCAAATAAAACATTTATTTAAATCATTCCCCCCCCCCACCACTTGCATTTTCCTACAAATGCAACTTGCACACATTTATTGAAATAAATGAATTTTTATTTTAAATAAAATCCTATTTTCCCTCACCCACCAAATCCACTTACAAAATCTAATCCCCTTCTAGATTCTTCTAACCCCTTCCTAGTTAGCCTAATCCATCCTCTAATTATTGTCACATTCCTAAGCAAAATGGAGTCACTTCTCAAAGACTCCAAAGTCTTTGAAAATCATTTAATGTTTTCTGTGTTCAACAAATTAACCCCCAAAGTCTTCCAAGACCACTAATGGCTCTTACATGACCATTTATGGCTCTTACATAACCATTTATGGTTATTTCAAACTTGTCCCCCCAAACATTTATTGTTTTGACCATATTCATCCATTTCACATTTGCCCAAGAGTTTATCCATTGGATAAAAGCTTTATTCTTTGAATAAAGAGTTTATTCATTCAACCAACCTTGACTTTAATTCCCAAGGTCATATCAAGCATTTAATGCTTATTCCCTCCCCTCTCAACCTATCTCACATTGACACTTGTCATCCTGGGATTGGGTTGAAATCCCTCACATGGATTTGAAATCATTCAATCCTGGCCCTTGTTGAGATTGCTCAATCTCAACCATCCATTGCTCCATTTTTCTTATAAATAGAGCCCATTTCTTCATAATCCAGAACCTGAAAAACTTGTATGCATTTAAGCTATAGGCATTTTAAGAGAACATTTTTAGCATAGCAAACTAATATCTTTGTTATTTTAGTTAAAATCAATCATTTTAATATTATCATAGCATTAGCTTTTCATTTCACATTTTGGAGCACAATACTACAATCTCAATCCTCCATAAGCATCCATAGTGCAAAAAGCTGCTGAGAGCTACACTATTTTGGAACTTGGAGAGGAGAGGAACAAGGGAGAAGGAGCTAAGAGCATGTTAGGAGGCATTTGGAGATGCCTCATCATATTTACCTTCCTAGTTAGACATTCTATCATGCTTTTGGTATCTCTTTTGATATGCTTGTGTAGGAAAGTATTTTGTTTATGATTTCTAACACTAACAACTTGGCTTTTCTTCTTGTTTGTGTTTTGTTATCATTGACTAACCTTCCCTTTTTGTAGAGCATCACATACATTCCTCACTCATGATATTCACCAAAATGCACATCCATATTGATCTTATATATCTGCACCAATAAAAAGAATCATTTACTGAGTTGGCTTCCAAAAATCGCATAACACGCAACATGAAACGTGTATTAGCAAGTCTTCTCAATCTATCCACAAATCAAAATGTAGACCAAAACAAGATGATAATAAGCTTCCCATAATCAACCCAATAACCTCAAATATGGAACTGATCACCAAAATCAACCCAACAAATCCACAACACATGTTACACCAAAATAGCTCTTCCCTAACTAAATTATCGGATACCGGACCTCTAAACTTGCTCACAAATGAACACTAGATATCAGGATCATGAGATACTCTACCTTTAACCTCAAATCAACTACCTTGATCATCGCAACCAAAATTGCATCACAAAAATCAAGATGTACACAATGATCTCATGCTCTACCAGTTACTGAGTTCCACCTTCCAGACTTATGCCTTATGAACAATATGACTTCCGATAAACCAAATCTATATACATCGGATGTGATTTCCAAACTGAGTTGCCATCAATGACAACCCCTAAGCATTAATCATGCACTAATCTTTACCAAAACAATGTCTCTTGCCAACAGTTAAATCTGAGCTCACTTATTCTCAACCCTCTCGTTTACATTTTCAAAGTGACCAGTCTTTGGTATCTATCCTATAAATATTTCTTCCTTTAGTTCATCTTCCTTGGTGTGTCTTCCTTACATTAAAATTGGGCTTAAAAATCAAGATTGCACATTTGGATTTGAGATCTAAAATAAACCATAATTTTTAATCCTAAGGTCTACCTATGTATGTTCTCTACTCATGTCCTAGTGGATAAATTGAGTAGATAGAATTACGTGATCTTATTTTTTTCAAGGGGCGTACCTAGAGAAGTGACCTCTCTAAGGGACAACCTCGACTACCATGTTCTGATAGATTATAAAGAGCGGGGAGTGAATCAAAAGACACACCTCTTGGAAGTAGAATATTATCAATTTGGCTTAGGGTAAGTGCAAGAAGTTGTGTCCACTTAATGTGAAAGTTTTGGACTT